>NC_051179.1:72332160-72357775 GCF_013339695.2 Rhipicephalus sanguineus | reverse complement strand
GTGGTAGGACGGACAAGTGCGGACCAACAAATACGGCAGAGAGAAAGGAGGCGAATGCACCCCGTGTACCCAACAAGCGACAACGGCGGGGAATCGTCGCTTCATACACTGTTTAGCATAGAAGTGTGGCTCGTTGGGATAGTGGCCTTTAAAACCCCGGTCGCCGTTGAAGAAATGCGCGCACACGACGCAACCACCGCGCGGGTGTATTTGCACGCACGCACACACGCAGACACACACGCATACATACATACATACATACATACATACATACATACATACATACTTACATACATACATACCGACATACACCAATACACACATACATACATACATAACATGACAGCATACCATACATACATACATAACATACATACATACACACACATACATACATACATACATACATTACATACATACATACATACATACATACATACACCATACATACATACGTACATACGTACATACACCATACACACATACCATACATACATACATACATACATACATACATACATACATACATACATACATACATACATACATACATACATACATACATACATACATACATACATACGCGGTGGTGACGTATTTATACTACCTGTGTCCCATCTCCCATACAATACGGAAAAGCGTTCTGCAAGACCCTGCTATACCAGGCTTATGATGATATCAGCCTGACTACGCCCACTGCGGAGCAAAGGCCTCTCCCTTGTTCCCCCAGTCAACACAGTCCTGTGCTTGCTGCTGCCACGCTATACACGCAAACTTCTTAATCTCATCGGCCCACCTAGCTTTCTGTCTCCCCCTCGCGCGTTTGCCTTCTCTTGGAATCCAGTCTGTTGCTCTTAATGACCAGCGGTTATCTTGCCAACGCGCTACATGCCCTGTCAATGTCCATTTCTTCATCTCGATTTCGACTAAGATGTCCTTAACATCCGTCTGTTCCCTGGTCCACTCTGCTCTCTTCGTGTCCCTGCTACATACTTCATGCCTAACCATCCCCACAACACTGCAACGGTTCAACCGCATGCTATATAACCCACGTAAAAAAGGGGAAAAAAAAGCGTCGCGCCGGAACTGCTACACCAAACAGAGGGCAAGCATTGCCGCAGGGATGTAAGTGACGCGCGTGTCTCTAGAAACAGGAAGCACGTTTACAAAAAGCTAAACAAGGAAACAGCGGAGAGGAGGATAAGTCGACTTGTATCTTTCTTCTTCTTCGCCTCCTCCTCCTCCTTATACACAGAGGCGCTGAAAGAAAAAAGAAACGCCGAAGCCTCAACGATGCAGTTTGAGGTTAACGCGCGCCAGAGCCTTGTATATAGATGTGAGCGAGACTTCGCTTATACCGAGCCGCGGGCCTCAACAGTCAGTCCACGAGGCTCGTCGTCGTGCTCAGCGGCGGCCGAAGAATAATGGAAATGCCGAGTGCAGAGGAACGACGACGAAGCGAACCCGCGGGCCATGCAGTCTCGTCGAATGTGCCCACCGATCGGTATACAAGCAACAAAGACCGGATGGAAAACAACAAGAGCAATATCGCAGCGCAATTGTTTTACCGCTGAGCGTCGCACTTGCTTCTTTCTTTCTTTCTTTCTTTCTTTCTTTCTTTCTTTCTTTCTTTCTTTCTTTCTTTCTTTCTTTCTTTCTTTCTTTCTTTCTTTCTTTCTTTCTTTCTCGTTTTCGATGTACTGTATACTTATTTTCTATCCCTGTTCGGGGGCATCTTGGCAGGAAGAATACAACAAAAAAAAAGAAAGAAAAAAATTGAACGTAAAATAGTTTTCTATACTCCGGTTCCGTTACAGAACTCGATGGGCGAAGCGAGCCACGTGGGAGCTGACCGCTTCCCGTGGGGCCACGCACTCGCGTAGCTGTTTTCTATCCGCAACTGCTCCCATGCCATTGGTCGGCCGCCTACGCTAATTATATGCGCCGCATCGCGATTGGGCGGCAGGCGCTCTCGCGAACAGTTCTAACGTATCAGACGTGGCACTTTTTTTTTATTAATTTGGACCCGATTTCGAAAGCAACACGGAAGGGTTAAGCAGGTCTTTACGCGTAGCCACCCGAGTACGAAAAAACTTTCTATGTCGGCCCCAATGGATTACCGGCCACTAACTGAGCCTTTCTCTCTCTCTAAAAAAAAAAAAAAGTCGTTTCTTAACGTTGCCGATATTTTCCAATCACCCACGTAGACAAAATTTGAACAAGTATACGTACACATTTCTCTATAAGCACAACGATTTTATACAGACGAATCAACGCGAGCCACTAAGTATAAAAAATAAGCAAGAACGGCCAGGCAGCTCAATCGCAGTTTACGGCCGAGGGGCAAGGGAGAAAAATGTATGTGAGTTGGGCTTTACTAAAAAACAAAGATCGCTCGCTGTAATTGCGCATGCCGGAGAGCATGCCTAATTTTATGAAGGTTGCCAGAATTACGTAACCATCTAAGTGTCACGCGCCTTGCTTATTTTTCCTCCAATGCATATCGAAGGGAAGTGCTAGGGCGAATTATAATGCCCGTCTTTGACAGCATCCATCAAAACAGTGCTCATTTGTCAACACGAGCCCTTCCAATTACTAAAGCAAGAAGTGATCGCAGTATGCCCACGGAGTATATAGTCGAACTGACGTTGGTATAGGCGCCGTGCAAGTTCAGTATATCCAGTCAATTTCCGGTGATAGAAGTCACCAGGTTCCCAGACTAACAGTCGCTTCGTCTCTTTATAAGACTCTTAACACTGCTCGAGGATTCCACGTCGTTATAGACAGCCAGTTAGAGAGAGAAGAGCGCGTTTCGCGGGCAGCAAGTTTGGCCGCACCCGGCATATACACGAGATGCTCGAGCACAACCGTTTCTGATGTATGTTCTAATTGAGGTGAGGAAATACGCCTATTTCAGCAACGCGCATTGGAGAGCGTATACCGTCGTAAGACGGTTGCTGGAAAGGGGAATCAAAGATGGAAGAGAGCGGAAAGTAGAGGCCACCTTCTCGAGAGATAAGTACCCGCATCACCAGACCGCCATGGCCGGAAGTGCCTGTCCCACCCTTAAACAAGTCCTTGGGCGCCGGGAATCGAACCCAGTATCTCCTGCGCTGGCAGCGGACGCTATACTATTTGACCGCACTGCGGTACTCGTCCCTTCCAATAGGTATGCGTTTATAGGTGCCACCACATGCGGCTGTCAACGCTGCCCTTTCGTATGCAAGTAAATGAACGGTACTATATACAGTAGACTCATACGAGCGAAAACGGCTGTGTGAATGAATTCAGCGTTTCGTGACCTCCTTAATTCGACGTACGACATACACAATTGGGAGATTAGCCGTACAAAAGGCCAAGATGGCGGTGCGCCGAGAACAGATATAAGATGGTCTAAACATCGTTCCGAGCTCTTAAGTGAAACATAATGCAGAGGAAGAGAGAGAGGGGGGAAACTCACCTTCGGGTGTAAAGGCCCCGCGCCGCAGCACGCTCGAAGACGCAAGCGCACTTTCACTGCGATGAAAAGAAAAGAAGAAAGCAAAACGTCGCTATAAGCAAGATAAATGCACGATCGTTCGTGCGAACCGAGCACGAAAGCCGCACAAATGTGCCGACAGGCTGCAGCAGTACACGCATACGAAGGCTATTTTCACTCCGAATGTGTTAACTGCGCGGTGAGCAATTTAAGGAGGCACTGAACGGCGATGTGAATGAGGCCTGCCATAATTAAAAGCCTTCGCGCGATACAGACACACCGCTCGTGAAGTGCTATTAAATTTCTAAACTGCTTTCAGAATTCGAAGCTACGCGGAAAATGCGCCGATATATGCACACCGCTATAAAAGAAACCTAGTAGCTTCCCGCGCCGATTATTCAAATTGAGAAGCGCTTCGCAAGCTTTATGAAAATGCTTTGAAAAGCGGTACGTCGGTGTTTCTTAATTTCTCGGTTAAGCGCTTCGGGTGTTGCCGCGTATTTCGAACAGCGCGGCTCGCACGATCATTCAGGTACACGTTCAGGTACGAAACGATCATTAAGGTACACATTTCACTGCTCCTTCAAGACACGTATAACGCGCGATTCAAACGCGTCATGCTGATTACATCAGCGAAAGTACGCTATTTTACGCAAGAGAGTTTCCTCTCGAACATTCGGATGCGCGAAGAAGAATGTACTAATAGGGCGACTGCAGCGCTAATGCTGCCGATAAGGACTGATTAGTCAATAATAAGGGTCAACCATAACCTCTGGTATAAAGAAGGTAATTAAGGACGAAGAGCTTTGTGAATCGAGTCACGTGAAAACAAGCGAAGTCGAATAAAACAGGTGTCACCCTGTCTGAAGTACCAACTAGCCCACTCATTTAGGACACCGTATATCTATCAAGAAGAAATGGGCGTTCGCAGGGCTTATAACGAGAAGCTAAGGTAACCGCTGGTTACCGAGGTTAACAGACTGGACTCCAAGGGAAGGCAAGCGCTCGAGGGAGGTGCAGAAGTTAGGCGGACAGATGAGATCAAGAAGTTTGTGGGGATAAGTAATAGGAGAAACATCGGAGAGCCTTTTGCCTTGCACTGGGCAATATATTCAAGTGAATGATGATGGTCACGATGATGATATCTATGGTGTTGAATGCCGAGCACAACAGCATACCCGCCAGCAGCGGCTGCGTTTCGACGGAGGCGCAATGCAAAAACACTCGTGTACTTCCAGTTATCTTCGCATTACATAAAACTGGCACTCGAAAACTCAACCGCGATTGGCAGAGACTTCGACAACGATGAAACCATCACGGCTGATCGAAATAATGGTACATCGCACATATGCGACCTCGCGCGTCGGCATATGCTGGCCCGCTGAGGTACGTGTAAGCGAGGGAGTACACGGAGTTTTCTTGGGGTCACTCGAGTACGCCCGAACACTTGAACTGAACATGACGCGAGAAATGACAAGAAGCCCACTGCGGCGGTGGTGCACGATGGGACTCAACGAAAACATCGACACGCGGAAGAGAAGAGGACTGCAGTCCGTGCGACCGACTTTCTTTTTGAGCGGCTTCCGCAAGGGACGTTTAAATGCCGCAAGATGTCGAGTCACACCCTCGTGTTTAGGAGAGCATCTTGTACAAGGTGCAGAACCTTCAAGGGTTTCGTCACGATGCACGACTCTTAACTGTACGCTTTCTGACTGTATGATTCTTCTCTCTCTCTTTCTCACCCCTGAACCCAGAGAAAGGCGCCACGGCCTTCCCCGATCCCTGACGACATTCGTGGTGACGTTTATTGTCACCACACCTGTCGTGACGGAGAACAGCGTAAGCGGTGGTGTACAAGGTCAACTTACTCTGCAGGTCACGGCACCGCGAAGACCGAAACTGTGCGTCACTGTTCGTCGCGGATTATACGCAATACCGAAAGCATACATTACCGCATATGTGCGCTATATATGGTATATATCCGCCTTAGTGTAAGGCAAGTCGTTGAACATAACTAGCGGTAAGTTGCCTCTGGAACTATTCTATCTATTATAACAGCATGTGCGTTCTCATGAGGTCAATTATAACGCTTTGACCTTGCTTATAACGTTGTAGCAATAGCAACTTCTTAAACTGGTAAGGTAGGGTAAGGCTCAGCGCACATGCACATTATCATTGAGAATAGCTGCATTTATGACGCGACAGTGTGCTCGATATAATAAATTTACGAACCCTCAAGAGCATTTTTCAAGCCAGAATGATAAAGTTTCTGAAAATTCTGACCACCAACTCCCGCGTTCTGAATGAACTGCCGTGTATGTATGCACCTTATCATCAAGGGCTCCCCGGGTGCCGCCATAATCCCCTCTGGGATGTTGTAGATACGCGTGATTAACCCCCCTCTCCCCCCTTTCTTTTCCAAAAAAAAAAATAAAATGCACTGTTGAGGCTGTAACGTCAGCCTTTGCACACCTATGCAACAGTCCAGAAAAGGAGGTGCTCCCTTCTCCGTTGAAGAGTTCCGACATAGGCCTCTCCGCACACGCTCCCGTACAGAGCGCCAAAGTTCCATCTCAGTAATTTTCTGATAGTAATCTCTAGATGACTAAAAAAAAAGAGAACTTTCGGCACAACGAAGGCCTTTGCGGGGGCGTGACGACCACGCATTGCGGTTACGGGCTGACGACCCGCGAACGCGGTTTTAATGGAAAACCACGCTGTTACGCGACAAAATCACATACGAATATACATATACCGCAAACCCACGCGTGCATGCAAGCGTGCAGCGTCTTTATGCGTTAGAGACGAACGGCAAACGAGGCAACAGATTTCCGCGCTACTGCTGTGGAACGGAGGCAGCGCAAACCCTTTCAAAATTGTGTACATATATATGGCCGGGAAAACAAGTCTTCATAAAGCCAGTGGAGCGAAGCTGCGTGGTTAGACAAACACGTCAGAGTCCAAGCCGTATACAGTTTCGCAGGCGCAAAAACCCACGTTGTCGTGGGCGGAATGCGCGTCGCTAATGACAGTAATCTCAGACCGCGGGGGGGGGGGGGGTCTTTTTCACTGTTCGCAGAAGCGGAAGAGAGCTATATGACGCTTTGTTGTGAAGGGTACACAACACGCTCCTAGCGAACGCGCCCGTCCAAGAACAAAACCACAAGCATAAAGGTATACAGGTCCACGGGCCGACAGCCTTTTATTTCCCCGCCTCATTCTTTGCGAAAATTCATCGCAACCACGTTGCGTTAGGGAAGAACGCTGAGAAGCCAACAGCGGAACTCGTGAGCCGCGTTTGCTAGCGTTACGATGGTGCGTGCGTTCCCTTGCATGGCATATGTTGATAGCGGCAATAGGGAGTTTTCGACGAGTGGCCCCTAAAAATTCTGGGGCCCCAAAGAAATAGCGTCGAGCCCACTGCGCATGCGCGAGACCCATACAGCGTTTGATTTTTGCGTTGGGGACTCTGTTTCTCGAATTTAGCGGGAGCCGCGAAGGCTGCCCCAAAAGCTTTGCGTCAAACATGGCGGCACTTACTGAAGCAACGGCTCTCGGCCAAGACCCAATTGACCTGATTTCTGAGCAACGGATGACATTACGAATTTAAAAAAATGCTGGCATAGGCTATCGCTTTGTCATATCTCACGCATACAACAAACGTTGGCCGAAAAATATTCCGTGTTTTAACGGCAGTTGTCGATTTGAGAGCTCGTTGGCTTAACGCAGCTAACGTGGCTAAAAGTTGGATTGCCTTGGCTGATGACGGCAACAATGTGGACTCACAGAATCGATAAATATTACCAGCGAATTCATTACCATTACACCTGGCAAATTAAAATTTCAAAGAATATGTCGACCGAAGGTAATTTTCTGAGAAATACTTTAATTATTATTCATCGTAGTTTGCCTTTCTGGCCGTCGTGGCACTGCAAGCTCAAGGCGCAATTAAACGTTGAGCGCAAAACACGATTCGGAAACTCTTATCTCCTGCTTGATCCAAAGCCAGCACACGTAAAGCGCTTTGGGGCCCCAATTCGAACACGCCCTATTGAGAACAACTAAATATCATACATAATGTACGTAATATTACTTGGATTTGCCTCGCAGCGTTTGGTATACAGAGGAGGACGAGGGACCGCAAAACGCTGTCTTGGGCTAGTTTGTTCATGACTTCTGAAGAAAAAAATTGGCCGCGTATCTGCGTGCTACGCTCAAAATGTCTCAAAACCGGCCGGCTTTTTTTTTTTTCTGCCGGCCGTTTCAGCGCCGTTTCAGCGCAGCCTAAGAAACACTAGGGTATTAGCATTATGTAGCTATCTATATTCTAGTAAAGGAACACACCACCTAATACTTGCGTATTGATGTTGCGCCTCAGATATGCGTAATATTTGTTTTTTGATCGAAAATGTTCACAAGTATGAACGCAGCTACCAGTTCAAGTTGGCTGGGCGTTCAGCAAGTGCTTAACCTTTGGCCGGGTGGCTGAATCGTGTGACAGACAGACAGACCAAAATTTCTACGTTTAAGTTCACCGAGAAAGACTATCGTCTTTAAAAAATAGCGCCAGTCCCGTGTATGCCTGTCTGTCCATGTGTCGTTTTGCGCTAGCGATTTTTTTTCTTGAGGAGGAACAACGTCATTGTGAGCCGGCTAAAATTACTGAGGTACTAGTTCCCTCTCCTAGGTGACGGCCAGGAACCCTTGGGCCCTAGCGGCATCCGCGGCTTGGCGAACTGCTTTCGAGTTGGTCATCTGGATCCAAGCTGAGCAGCGCGGTCTCCCGCCGCTCTCTATATGTTTTGTTTTGTAGCGGGTGCTCGAGGAAGCCCAGATTATGTGATTGAGATCCATCACTTTCCCGGCAAAACTTGCACTGATCTGCATAGACTATGTTACGTAAGGCATATGGGCGCCGCCATCATGGGCTGTTAAACGAATGTTTTCTTATTTTTGTATCCCCTAACGGGAACTGATAAAGCCAGGAAACGCCGAATGCACCAACCCAACAGTCTTGTTGTGTATACGCCCACCGTAACACTGTTCGCTTAGTTGTTCAATATAAGACACGGCAAGGTTAACAGCCCAGCATGGCCGCACCGAAACCCGTCCGTAAAATAGTCTGTATAAATTCGGGTAATAAGTATGATATCCCACAGGATTAAGGTAAGTGTCTTGTTTGTAGAAGGCGCCAGGGCATCGCCTGCATGTCTGTTACCTGAAGACAGTGGAGCTGAGAAGTTTTAGTAGCTTAACAAAAGTGTGGCGACGCGGAAGACGGAGCGCAGCCGTAGCGCTAGGCTTATAGGTCGAACGTCAACCAGTGGGCGGACGCAACGAAAACAAACCGAGTAACCACTGTGCTGTTGAGAACTTGGCGACTGCAAGAATACGGGTTTTCGGTCTTACTATGGGGCCCTGAGTTCCAACTGGTAATGCCGTAACCTCGCAGATTGAAAAAAAAAAGAATATGTACATATATTGCCGCGCGTCTTATTTTCCATGAGTTGAAGCTTCACCCACAAAGACTGTGGGCAACGCACTGGGCAGGCCGCGCCGCGATGTGTAAGAAGCTTCGCGATTGTTGTAGACCGTTCCGTTAAGATTGCGCGCCGCACGCGAATGTTCCAGCTTTGTCGAGAGATAACGCCGCCACCAGCGATATCGCTGGAAATTTCGATAGCGCCTGTATAAAAGCCGACGCGCTTGACCGCTTGTCAGTTGATCGACGGACGCCGCTTTGTTCGCCGCAATCCGTGCTCATTGTGCATCGCTTGTAAAGTGACTATTTCGTTTCTTGGCACAAGTTCGCGAAATAAAAGACTGGTTCTTATCCTGCTGACTTCTGCCTTCGTCCACGTCACGACCACGTGACAATATTATCCATGCAAGGATCAAAGGAATGGTGTACGGGAGAGGGTGGGTGATGGAAACGTTAGAGCTCCCAGCGAAAGCATGCATATCATAAGATGAATAGCCTCACATACAAAACAAAAATACAGAAGCCCGAGACCCGTTCAGTCAAGTGACAACTGTCCTGCCACGACATAGCAGATCATCGCGCATTTTTAAAAGCAAACGTCTTGCCCCACAGGGCTGCGTGGAAAGACTGGACTCGGAGAAGTGACGTACCCCAAAAGAATACAAATTTCTTCAAACAGCCGGCTTCTTGGAACTTCGTTAAGCCGGCCAGAGTTACGAAATGCGATCTTGCGTTTCACTTCAGGGTGCGGCGTTGTAACACTAACGGCGGTGAACATTTCGCTGAAGACGTCTTTGATGCGCGCTGTGTAATTAAACCTGCATTTCTACGTGGACACTGCATCCTACAATGCCTTCAGGTTATAATTCAATCGTACGTGGACTCCGAGCCAGGTATTCACTTTAATTTATTTTTCTCTCTGAAGGCGTTCTGCGCAACATGCAGCACCGACGGACACTTATAGTTAATGCGTAATTAAGTTGCAATGGCTTCCAATGCCACCTACAGCACCTTGGAATGAAACTGCCGAGATTTCGCACTTTGGTCGACATGTACAAAGAACCATCCTGCCGCCTTGACTTGCTTTCAGTGATATCCAGCACCATGGAATGAAACTGCCGAGATTTGCACTTTGGCCGACACTATATGGTAATTCGATCCTGACTCAACGAGATACGACTGCGAATAATGTGTACGTCTGCATCGCGTGCCCGAACCGAGAGCAATTCGCACCTCGTTGTCACGAGATTTCAATCAGAGAAAAAAGAGAAAAAAGGAAAAAGAAAAGTGAAAACAGAAGCACCACCACCCTCTCTCCATTATCCTCGCACACACACGCAATGGGCGCGGTCCCGCAAAAGCGCCCGCGAATGCCATAAAAAGCACTCCGTTATCGCGGCTATATACGTCGGCGCGACAGAGCCGTTTTCTCTAATTGCCCGACCATAATAAGAAATACAGCGTTCGCCGTATTACGTACCAAAGTATAAATTGAAAATAATGAAAGGCAATGGTACTGTCGTCACACTAGGCGGCAGGCCTCTTTTGGAAGGGCGAATTCGTTTCTCACCCCCCCCCCCGCCTTCACCCCCTTTACCCCTTTGCCATATCACATTCCATACCGCCCGCAGAGAGCGGCGCGGCGTCATTTCATTTCTTTCACGATGGGCACACCGAGGAACGACCAAAACGTCATACGAATTCTAAAAATAGTAATTATATAAATGTCGGACACATTTCATCATGTTACCCCTCAAACGTTCCTTTAGCGGTCCCTCTATACGACGATACAGAAATATCCTAAATAAAGAGTGAAACAATACAACTTCCACATGAAGGCGCTAGTTTCGCGAGCATATACATATAAATTGCCCGTGTACTTCGATTTAGGTGCACGTTAAACACCAGATGGTCAAAGTTGCCGGAGCCCTCCACTACGGCGTCCCTCATAATCATAACGTCGTTTTGTAACGCAAAACCCCAACAATTATATATTACACATCTAAATTACTAAATCGTGGGACTTGGCATCCTGAAGAGATGGCTTCAGTATGTGGGCTACGTGAGGGATGGCATATAGCTCGGCGTCCCGGATTAATCATGCCCACCCGGGGCTGGCGAGCACGCGCCGAATTTACGCTACGCTAGACATAAGTTTTTAAACAGCATCCGACGCGGGCTGGAATGTGGTCACATTGTACGGAAGTCAAGCCCGCGACGTAAGAGGCATAAGGAAGCTTAAACAAGCACCACAGATAGACAACTTGAAGGACAAATGAAAACTTTTTGAAGTATTGCGCAAAGGAACATAACATAAAAGGAGAAGTCAATATATATATAATATGAAGGGAAAAGTATACTTGTAAGCAAGAAGTGAGATAGCCCGAGTATGTCCCTAAAACTTGAAAGGAAAAGAATGTGCAAAGAGCGGTTAATGAAGAAAGAAAGAAAGAAAGAAAGAAAGAAAGAAAGAAAGAAAGAAAGAAAGAAAGAAAGAAAGAAAGAAAGAAAGAAAGAAAGAAAGAAAGAAAGAAAGAAAGAAAGAAAGAAAGAAAGAAAGAAAGAAAGAAAGAAAGCAGCGCGTTAGAAGTGGCAGGCATATACATGCGCAAGATTGAAGAAAGAAACGGGGGCGACGACAGAACATCGCCCGAGCTGACGTCAAAGTAAGGTGGTCGACGACGACGACGACGAAAGCGTTATGCAAATGAGACGCGCCCAGGACCCGCACGAGAGCGCACTCACTCGAGGACAAAATCGCCCCGCGATTCAGACTTATACGACGACTTTACACGAACGGCCGACGCGTAAATCGGCCATCCATAACGACGTCGTCTTTCGTATATATGCGCACGTATATATTGGGCGCACGTTTCTGCTGACGCGAGCCCTCGCGAGATGGCGACTACCGCGTTTTATAAAACGCTAGCCGTGCGCGTCAATGTTTTTGCATCGACACGCGGCCCCGCTTCGCGCATTTTCCGCGTAGTTGAGCCCGCGTCGAGAGTCAACTATATGCTTTTTTTTTTTTTGGTGCGTGCAAATACTTGGTGCTAAACCGTGAATTTTTGCTCCGCGCATACAGCGCAAGGCGTGGGATGATCACGTTGCAACGGAAAACCGGTCCACCCGCAGTGACGTACGCTTTTGCTGACGCGAAAAAGGAAGTGCGTCACTGTAAGGCTACATAACCATAGGTGGACGCTGCGCGACCACGCCTTCGGCCACTTACTTTTCCACGTGCAACTCCACTTAGCTACGCTACGACATAGGCTAAGAACAGTTGCGTCATTTTAGTTAGCAATGGGAAACGGCTGCCTTCCACTGGCTAACTAAAATGACGGCTAAGTTGACAACTAAACTGACGAAAATTGGGCTAAGTTAGCAATGGCAAGGACTTCAAACGTATGGCACCGCGTGCTGCTCACGTGGGCGGACCGGTGCCCGCTGTAAAAAAAAAAAAATAATAAATAAAGCCAAGAAAAGAAAACAAGAAAAAAAATGGTCCGTGAGGCGCATTCACATATCATCGAACCACCTTGCGCTTCGGCGCAGGTAAACGAAACGGCAATGCGAAATGCGCAGCGTAAATGCTTATTTAGCAACATGTACAGCATCAGAATACAAACCGAGAGACATTGGTGTTAGAGCCCATAAGCGAGTCCAAGTGGCGACATCGATTCGCAGCACTCGGACACAGCATGTTCGTACTATGGCGGCACAGCGTTTTGAGCAAGCGAGCCGATTAGCAAAATAACGCAATACGGTCAGCCCGGCAGCTGTACGCTGCTATTTTCAGCACTCGCGTCTAAGTGCTTGCGGTGATGCGTGCAGTTTCGAGCTTCCTTTGATCGACACCGAAGGGAGAGAGGGCCACACAGACATACTCTCTCTCCACTTGCTGATCAAACGACGAACACCTGTCGAAACTTGCAGCCTCGCATTAATCATGCATGAGCCTCTTCCAGTGCGCCGTGCATATTTTACCTCACCAGTTTCGGAAGCACGCAGTGAGTAATCAAATTTCGATTGTATATATGAAGCCGAGCGAAGCCGGCGCTGAAAAAAAGAAAAAGAAAAGGCTGTCGGTGGGAAACGAAATTACGCCTCGCATTTGCTTCCATATTCATTATGCGCACAATACAAAACGTTGTATATTCTGCCACCCCGGCAACCCCCATGAAAAAAAAAAAAGAAAAAAAGAACAGTTGCTGGTGAAAACTGCAAATGCTTTTTGGTAAGTGCGAACGTGCACCTAAAGAGCGATAGAACTTCATGGACCTCACGCGCACTTCATTTGTATAAACGTTAAATGACAAATGTTCGCGTTCCGCGCTGACGCCTCTACGAAGGAATATGGAGTGGATGATGAATGTATATTGGAAGTGCTGTACGCGCTGTCAGTTTTTCTTTTCTTTTTTTAAGCAGTACGAGTACAGCTGGTATGTGGCGTTAGTTTTTCCCGTATAGCCGCCTATACCCTCGCTATACACAGCCAATTCAGGAAAGTGTGATGACGTACTGAAACGAAGCGCTTATGCATAAAAGCGATCGCAGCATTCCGGCAGGTAAGAAAAACGAAAAAATCGACGGGCGCGTTTAACCACTCATTTACTTGATGAAATCGATGGTTTGACGAAGCATCGTCTGGTCGGGAAGGAGCATGAAGAAGAAACGAAATGAAATAACGCCGACCAAATGAAAGGTTTTACAAACGTTAAAAAGACGTTTCGGCTACCGTACGGTAGCCGAAACGTCGTTTCTTCTTCACTAATTTGCCTGCTTTGGGCTGCAAAATACGCAGAATCACAAACCACCGACATGCACGAAACTGCATGGAATTTCCGCACATAAAAGCTAACGTGTCGGGTAATTCGGTAAACACCAGATGGCCCGCCATAGTGCGCGGCTAGAACTAAACTACACCTTCTCTCACAACTAACATAAAGATCGAGCTCGTAGTAACGTACGGTGAAATGTTTTTTACCGCGTCTTAAAGGCTCATAAACAAGATTAGGGTCGAGAGGAAGACAGGGACTTGAAATCATCGTCACTTTCGAATAAAAGATGCCTCCAGAGCAAAGATTTGATACGAGAATTGAATTGAAAAACGTTTATTAAAAAAGAAGAGGGGTTTGAAAAGTAGGTGGGTGGGGCCCCTAGTCCAGGGCTCCACTGGCCTCAGCAGCCCGCGCGCCTGGTCCAGGAGAGCCACTTGGGCCTCCTTTTCCTCGCTGGCGAGCAGGGTCTCCCACTGCTCCGTCCTGAACTTTTGCGCCGGAATGAACTTTCTTCATACTTACAAAATGTCCTCTAGAGAAAATGAGGAGATTTGATAAAGAAGCTCGACAGTTTTAAGCTACAGACACGCCTACTGTAGATCCAAACTCGGGAAAGCCGATATGCATATATGCCGGAATGTTTACTGGGCACTCGGCTTAACCATATAACAACAACAACAACAACAACAACAACAAAAAAGAGATCCTCATTCTGCTATCGTGGAAGCGTTTCACGGAAATCTCCCACCAATAAAGAAACGCCCTTCCATAAGCCTTTGGAAAAGCGCGTCTTCACAACGACGGGTCACACATGTCGACCAATGCGCGAATCAGAGAACACCGCAACTGCGGAGAACTGCGATACAAGACGACTGAAAGCTCGGACAGCTGGTACTACCGCTTGAGTACTTAAGCACGTCTGCGCAGAAAACTACAGTTTCCAGCTCAGAGCGCGGTATAGAACTAGACACTCAGCTGCGCTTGTAATCTTCCGCACAGCTGCGACAGGCGCCAGAATACGGGACAGCTTTATTAGTCGAGAGAGACTTTCTCTCCGCGGAGTTTGAGCCTGATATGAAAAAGACGCGCCGAAGAACTTGGTACGCGAGCACCAAAGCCCACGCACGGGGGCTCAGGCCGCGGCTCAAAAGATGCTCGCGGACATCCCACATAATAGCACGGCGCGGGGCTCTTATATAATCGAAGAAAAGGAGGGAAGCACGTGGAAATGAAAAAAGTGACGCGAGGCGAAGCACGCGTGCAATAAGCAAGGTAAAACAAAGATGCAAAGAACACACCACAAGACTGCTTGCGGCGGGCGAGTAGTTCGGGTTAGCGGTTCTCCCCCTTTTTTGCGGAAAAGTGATTCTCCTTTGAACGACGGCGACGGCGGCGGCGGCTGCAGCGACAAATGAAGGGTCGACGAGGGACGCTTTGTGCCGCGCTCCCATTGAAAGCACCTGCGCCGCTCCTTCCTTTTGGCTGGTCGAGCGTGAGATGAAGAAAGCTGCCGCTGCAGCTCCCGCTAGACGTCTGAAAGGGGCCCCGCGCGCGTGCTCTCGGAGTTTTTTCGCCGAGCCGGAGCAGCTCATACCACGCCGACAGCTGTGCTCAGCGCCTTTATATATACAGGCGCAGGCAGCCACCTAACCACTCTTATTGAACGAGCTTGAATGCTTACCTTTATTCTGTTTCGGGAATGATTATACTGCGGTGCAATGAGAATGAATGTGCTTTTTTTTTAAGTAATAGGCACTCAAGATCGCTAAACATTAAAACTAAATAAGAGTAATAATAAATGTTGGTTGTACGCCCCGACGCCGTAGTGGAGCGTTCCGGAAATTTCGATCACCTGGGGTTATTTAACGTGCACCTTAATCTAAGTACACGAGTTTCTACCATTTCGCCTCCATCGAAATGCAGTCTTCGCGGCCAGGATTCTCTCCCGCGACTTTAATGTCCGCCGTCGAGCACCATAACCACTAGACCTGCGCGGCGGGTCTGTTTCAGGAATGACTATACTACAGTGCAATGAGAAAGAAGCTGCTTTTTAGGTAATAGTCATTCCACATTGCTACACAACAAAACAAAATTAAAGTGAACAGATGTTTGTAACGGAGTGCGCACTGCGTACAGCTATGCCCAGCCCCCCGGTACGTTGCGACTCAATCTGCAAATCACGTTCAAGAAGCTTCTATATGTGGCAGAGATCAGTAAAGGGAACCGAGGGACTCAATTTTCGTCAGCTGCAATGCAGCCAACCGAACCTAGCAGGAAATGAAGGCACTGAGGGGATAACGGACTCACCGGTTCTTTTTTAATGCAGCGTCGAAAAAGTATTAGCATCGACATCGAAATGAACAAAATGGCGGTTCGCTTTAGTTGCACACGCGAAGCAAGGAAAGAGAATCGGGCAGAAACAATTTCCTGTAGCATAACGGAAGACGTTTTCGAACCTGACTGCTTGAAGCAGTGACACGGCATACGACGTCCCAATGCACCGCTGAAACGCGACAAGTATAAGGTGTGTACTGCATCTGAGCTCCTCTCGGGCACGTCATTCTGTACACGTCGCGCAGTTTTAAAAACACGCGCCTCAAAATCCGCGCGTGGCGCATTTGTTGTCAGGCGCGTTAGATTTAACCCAGACACTGAACAGTTATGAAGGCATTTCATTCATTAAAGAGGATGAATATACCCAGAGGCACATAACTTGTTATTGACCCTAAGGTGGAAGAAAGGCGTTAGACACAGACAAACCTAGAGACCATAAACTGGGTGAAGTTCCCACAGATGGATAATCCCATTAAAGAATTCAACTGGTTCATTTAGCAAAAAATGTTGCAGTGGCTTAGCTCGGCTATGCCAGGATAACGTAGCGTTAGCAAAGGTTCAGCTAAATATTCTTAGCTTTCCTGATTGTCTAGGATTAGCTTGATTATCATGCTTACTGCTGCTCCAATGACACACACACGGTATACGTATTATGTGGCCCATGTATATTTATTTTGCCAGGCAACTACTTAGCGATCCGATTAGTTAAGCTTCTCCGCTCTTCTGCGCCGTTGAGCAGCATTTGCGCTCTCCTCCATGGCGTTACCCACCTGCAAACGCCAGTCAGAGGCGCTATCAAGCGGCTCCAGCGCAGTGTCAGACGGCGACTGCACAGCGAAGGCGAATAGCTGCGCGCTCGCCGGCGCCAATATGTCTGCCAAGGCTACGACGTCACTCCTCTGGAAAGCGCAGACCGGCGGCGGCGAGTCGCGCGCGGCGGCGGCGGAGTGCGCGGGAGTTGCCTGCTCCGGTGCGTGACATCACTGATCCTCGCGCATGCGCAGCACGGCTCTTGAGGATCCACGCGAACTGGCTCGGCTAGGCCAGTGTAGCTAACGCTACAAAATGCGTGAATCTGTATTTGTTGCTGCAGTTTCCAAGGATGGGTAAAGTATGGGGGCCTCAACTTCAATGGCTGTATCTTAATATCGATCGGCCGGTATACGCGGCCTCATCTGAGACCATAAACCACATTTCCACTCTATTTTGTCAATTATTAGTAGGAACAGGTCAATGCTCTAATATCAAGCGCAATTAAATTGTGGATCCCGAAGGGAAAACGAACGTTAAAAAATAATATTAAAAATAGACTGTCGACAACGCCATGGCGGAAGCGTGCAACGCAGTTTATTTTTGCCATCAAGGGCTCCATGCATACCTTGTAAACTATAGTCCCACGAACAACGAAATGTGCCCTCCGCGAAAAGCTGAAACAAGAAATGAAGCAAAGTCAAAAGATAAAAAAAAATCTACGACAGAAATCTAGAAATAGAACAGCCGTCGACACATAATGTAGAGTGAAATCGTACTTACCATGCAGTGCGCAGTTGAACCTTTTGCGAGTTGCACTTACAATGTCACGGCACCATTCCCTAACCAAGGTATAAAATTCTCAGCGCGAATAAAATATGTATCTCTCTCGTGGTGACGAAATTTCGCGGGGATCTTTCGGAAGTCCTTTCGTGCGACGACGGCACCCGGATTATTTCGTGGCTGTAACGAGGGCTGTGGACATGGAGAGGATGTGTGCAAATATGCACATCATCTCAAAACCAGTGATAACACACGTAAGATAATCGTTAAGAAGGCATATGGGTTGGTAGACAAACAATGCAACAGCGTTAATTTCACAATTAATAAATGAAGGAAAGAAGATGTCTTTTAAGAGCTCGTTTTTCCTTTGTTAAACACAATATTAATGAGAGCTAACAGACAATAATGCCAGGAAAAGTACAGAGGATGTTATATGTAGTGATTAGGATATAACTGTGAAAAAAGAAAAGCGGACGAAAAGATAACTTGCCGCTGGCAGGGACTTGCAACCGGAATGAGTAAAGGCCGTGTTTCGTTTATCAAACGCGTTTAACTTTGCCAAGATTCTCTGTAGACTCGTGCACAACTGCAACGCCGCAACTTGATTTTGACCTCCGCCTACTCAAGGTCATTGCAACGCGATGAATGATCGTGGGAGAAATCGAGTAGTAGAGCTATCGCTCTAAAAAAATGTACGCAAGGAATTTCTAGAAAGAGTGGACACAAATTTACAGGACGCTATCGACCTGTCATACTGAGGAACGCAAAAGGCAGGGCTCACGATTGCGGGTATGCTGATTGATCTAGAGGCGCTATTCCTAACTTTCGCTATTATCTCCAGCGTGCTAGATTAAACGAAAATTGCGCTTGACAGGCGCATACAAGGCAATCAAACAATGAGAAGATGTTCATTGTCAAGATGTAACTCATCGCAAGCCGACCGCGCGATGTGAGACGATAGCGCGCATACGCCAAGTCCCGTTCTTCCTTGAAGTCACGGTACCAAGAAGAAGAAACGCCTCAGTTTCTTCTTCACCACTCAACACTCCTTCATCAACCCTAACTCAGTTCGCACTCATACCGCTCGCTGCGCCGCCTAACCTTCCTCCCCACACCTCTTTCACAAATCTGACCGCGCGGGTCCCTACGGATCGACTATGCCGAGTCTCGCACGCTTCATTAATTAGATCGCATAAAGTGCCAGAAAAAAAAGAACGAAGGTTGCGGAATGAAACCCAAATTCTCAGGAGGTCCATACGATTAATTAAGCGGTGCAACTTAGGGGGAGCTTCTGGCTGCACATAACAATAGCTCGGTCTCCACAGTTCCCTTGCATTCAAACACGCAAAGATAGATAGATAGATAGATAGATAGATAGATAGATAGATAGATAGATAGATAGATAGATAGATAGATAGATAGATAGATAGATAGATAGATAGATAGATAGATAGATAGATAGATAGATAGATAGATAGATAGATAGATAGATAGATAGATAGATAGATAGATAGATAGATAGATAGATAGATAGATAGATAGATAGATAGATAGATAGATAGATAGATAGATAGATAGATAGATAGATAGATAGATAGATAGATAGATAGATAGATAGATAGATAGATAGATAGATAGATAGATAGATAGATAGATAGATAGATAGATAGATAGATAGATAGATAGATAGATAGATAGATAGATAGATAGATAGATAGATAGATAGATAGATAGATAGATAGATAGATAGATAGATAGATAGATAGATAGATAGATAGATAGATAGATAGATAGATAGATAGATAGATAGATAGATAGATAGATAGATAGATAGATAGATAGATAGATAGATAGATAGATAGATAGATAGATAGATAGATAGATAGATAGATAGATAGATAGATAGATAGATAGATAGATAGATAGATAGATAGATAGATAGATAGATAGATAGATAGATAGATAGATAGATATAGATATAGATAGACAGACAGACAGACAGACAGACAGACAGACAGACAGACAGACAGACAGACAGACAACAGACAGACAGACAGACTACAGATAGATAGATAGATAGATAGATCGATAGATAGATAGATAGATAGATAGATAGATAGATAGATAGATAGATAGATAGATAGATAGATAGATAGATAGATAGATCATACACGACCATACACGATCATACATCTATCTACAGCGTGACAGCCACTCCACTGAACAGACACAGGATGTACCCACTGGGCGCGGACTTAACGTGTATGCCCACCTCGCAGTGGGAACAGCAGCGGAGCAGGAGCCGAGAACTTCCAGCGTCGAGCAAGTCCTTTTGCTCCTCTTGTTTCGCTTCTTCATTCCGGCGCTTCCTCTCTCACTCCCCCCGCCCCCCTCCTCTTCGTTCGCAGGTCCGCGCCAGAGTCATTGGCCCGATCCCACGATGGACGGGACAAAAGAAAAGCACCCCCTCCGCAGAGTTCATAAAGTATGCATCGGGCCTTGCTCTTTCGCCACCCTGCCGTGTCTCATTCGGGCCGGCGGGGCTCCTTTACCGCTGTCTTTTGTGGGCTTATAATCGGGAGGGGAGGGGGGGGGGGGCCGAGAGGAAACAATAGAAGAAAGGATATAGACAAAAGGAAGTGGGCTTCATAAAAAGCGAGATAAAACGATCGGAGGCAGTCAGACGATCATCGCAGCAGTGCGGGGGCCCGAGAGATCCGCTTGATATATCGATATTCAATAAGTCGGGCTCCGCGAGCGACCACGCAACACGGCAGCGCGCGCAGCGCCGGACAATTTATTGGCTGCCGCGCGGCAGCGGGACAAAAGGCGGTCCGCCACGCGGTGAAGACAGGTATTACACAGGGCGGTGCACCGCGCGGTCGGACGGCGGCGACGGCAAACCGAGTGAAAGGCGGGCGCGCAATTAGAGAGACGGCAATTGAAGCTCGCCGCTGTTTCGAGAGAAACAACGCGGCGCCGTTTTCCTCGCAGTTTCGATCGCGCGGCATCCCGCGAATGGCAAGTAAATTGAGATGCATTAAGCGTCGCTTCCCAACAAACTCAAAGAGGGTCGTATAGTGGTAGGAAGTTTTGAAGCACCAATGGGCTTGCGAATATCGTGGAGTATACAGCTTTTGTATATCGGGTATATAGTTATATAGGTGAAACGTGTCGCTCTGAGCTTGTAACACGAGAGTTTACGTGGACTTCGTTCGTGCTCGACAGATCCAAATCACGAATTCTCCCGTAACGTTTTGGTTGTCCTAATGTTTTGTACCGTATTAATGAAACCGCGTTAGGGAGTCAAAACCGTTATTGACTCCTGCGTAAATAAGGTGACTTCGTAAGACGGATACGTATGGCGCGCAACAGCACATGCGATCTATTGCGCTTAAAGACTGAAACGATGTATAAAAGGCTTCCAGTGCTTACTCCGCACTCATCGCCGAGTTTCTGTAAAAAAAAAATTTCGACTAAGAATACTTTGACCTCCTCTATTATCGACCACTGCTTTCTGGACAACTCGGCGAGAAGAAAAGTTTCGAAACAGCACTTACCAAGCTTATACAGATTCATTTAAACGTGGTTACTGTTGTTCATTGGAGTCCCTTGAAGTATAAGCTTTCTGGCTTACACTGCACCATACTAAGCACTTCGTAGCGAATCCGTAAATGCCATCAACATACGGACGAAATGCACTGCGTCTCAGAACCTACTGCCGCGTGACGATATATGGGACGAATGGCAAGGCCCGCCCCGCATAACCTTCAACAAAGTCCACGAAGTTCCGAGGGTCGACATCGTTTACATTCCACTTAGTTCAAGTAGAATTAGTATATTTAACCGCTCTTTCTCTCTCTCTCTCGTATTCGTAGATTGATACGTTGGCGACCAATGCTATGTGCACGTTGGTTTCCCATTCAGTGCGCCTGCCGCAGCCCATAGTCGAACAGCAAACCGATTGCGAGACGGGGCTGAGCGAGGCAGGGGATCGAAACTATACCGCGAACTCGTTCATCAATTACAAGTATACGGCATAGGAGTACACATGAAGAAGCAAGTGGAGTGGGCAAAGAACGGCGGCAGAGTTCGGCGCTCATCAATCTCACGAGAGCGCACTTCACCTGCACGGCGAGACAGGCGTCAGGCGTCGGCCGCTACACCTCCAACATTGATGAATCAGTGGGATAAACGCGCCAGCCGACACGGGAGGTGGTTTACAACAGAACGGAGAACATGGAGACACGGTGGCACGTACTTAAGACGATTATATACACGGCATGTTCTCGGTAAGTGCCGAGTGTACACGTTTTCTTTTCTTTTTTTTACATTTAGCACTTGAGCAAGTATACACATGAACACATCGGTCATTCTCCATCACGTGTGATGTGGCAAGAGCGCCAGAGCAACCGTGCCGAGTAATCGTTTCTTCCTTGATTTTTTATTACTACTTTCTATTTGGAGAAAGGGGGGGGGGAGTCAGGGGGAGCACAGTGTTTACAGTTAAAGTTAGTGAAGCTCACATCGCGCGGTAATAAGCTTGGTATCCTCAGCTCCCGTTCTTTACTTTATACTTTGATATCGCAAGTAAATGAGGGCTTGAGGAATGAAATAGATATCATGGTCTGAGCCAACAGTCGCCCGCCTGGCCCGAGCCTGTCCTAGTAGAGTGCATTTACACTATCAGAAAAAAAAGGCAGCGCTCACACGCAAACAGTATATCTTCACGATCCTGGCAATGCACACAACAGACATCAAGGAGTCGCCTAAAAAAAATCAGGACTTCTACCTGTTTTCCTTTAACGCGCGATCACTGCACAACACACATAACAACAACAAAATAAAAACGACGGACCCGGTCTTTTCTTTTCTTCTTTTCTTTTGCACCGACGCGTAAATAAATACATGGTGCTTGAAGTATAAACGCAGCCGAAGCGAGGCTATCGTGCGTAACAATTTTCGCGAACGAACTCATAGTAAACTGCGCGCCCAAGTTGCGTACCGCTCAAATGGAACTCTTCCGTTCGCTGTCGACGGTGCCAGAGAGAACATGCTCGCTTGCAAATACACACGCGCGAGCAAGTGTGTGTGTGTGTGTGTGTGTGTGTGTGTGTGTGTGTGTGTGTGTGTGTGTTGTGTGTGTGTGTGTGTGTGTGTGTGTGCGTGCGTGTGTGCGTGTGTGTGCGTGTGTGCGTGTGTGCGTGCGTGTGTGCATGTGTGTGTGTGTGTGTGTGTGTGTGTGTGTGTGTGTGTGTGTGTGTGTGTGTGTGTGTGTGTGTGTGTGTGTGTGTGTGTGTGTGTGTGTGTGTGGTGTGTACGCACGCGCAACTGTCCGGCCATCTATAGAGCGGCCCGAGGGCCCATCGTGGTCCTGCTTCCAACCTCCCCCTTTCACATGATACTTTCATGAATCAATAAAGTTGTTTACCTACCTACGTAGTCGTATATAGACAGGAACGTCTTACGGGCGCAAAGGTATTCATTCGCTGCACACGTAAAAG
Organism: Rhipicephalus sanguineus; assembly: GCF_013339695.2. NCBI lineage: Eukaryota > Metazoa > Arthropoda > Arachnida > Ixodida > Ixodidae > Rhipicephalus > Rhipicephalus sanguineus. Next base: position 72,334,663 of record NC_051179.1, on the reverse strand, counting down.
TTATTTCCTTCACTCGACGTCCTTCCGCCGAGCAGTCACAAAACTCGCCCGCAAATTCCAATCTCGTCTGCCAATGCACCCACGAAAAGATTACGGAGAGAAGAGCGGGGCTGGGAGGAACACGAATCCTAACGGACACAAGAAAGGTGCGTGTGATCTGTGTCTGAAAGGACATCAAAGACACGCACGAATTACGCATGCAACAAGGGCACCGCGCTATCGTCGCCGACGTGCATTCTGCCACGCGCTTTGTATCTCTCGTGTTTCTTACGAGAACGACTTCGTGTATAAATAACAGAAAAAAGAAAAATATCCCGCGAGAGTGCGAAATTGAGGGACAACTTCAAAGAAAGATGAAAACAAAAAAGCAATTTTCGCCAAGCCATTTTTTTTATATATAATGACGCCACGACGGTATATGCAAAAGGGAACATGACTATACTTTCTTCTTTTCTCAGTGCTCTCCAACAACGGTTGGCCGCCTTTGCTGCTAGTACAGGTATATGCGACATAACGACTTGCTGGCACCTGACTCTCTTTGACTAGAAGTCACAGCACGAAACCACGCAACATCCTACCATACTACAGTTTTGCCAAATGAAAATCTCTTCCCATCATCTTGCCACCCCCCCCCCCCCCCCCGCCAACATCGAGGTGATCAAAAATGTGGGTTTTCTAGCATTGCTGTTCGTTGTGTGCATACGAGATGGAACCGGCAAGTGCCACGTGCCACAATCACACGCAAATAAGCGGGGAAGAGCTTGATTATATATATTCTGCGCGAACGGAAAAGTAACAGCCAGCAACTGCGCGAATGAAGCGACAGTTGGCACGAAGCTGTTTCCGAAAAGTACGGCAATCCAGAAAAATAGGCAAGTGCGCCATTTTCAAGGCGCGCGTGGCTGCAAAATTTTCCTGCTTCAATTCGCCGCGAGATAAGGACGTAAACGGTAACGAGTTTGCGCTTCCTTACTGAAAAGAGGGATAATATACACGCAATAAATAGAAATGTATATGATGTCATTTCACACGGCCACAACTCACATATAGTGCAGGGAAGTCTATATGGTGACGGAAGGCGCAGAGCGCATGGCTATCTCGCAAGAAAACAATCAGACGCGCGCGCGCTTTCTGACACTACTTCCGACGCTTATCTTCAAGAGGAAGCCAGCATACGGAACGAGACCAAGTAGCCGCCGAGTATCGATCACAATACGGTCCCACAGCCGCCTGTTCCCACACACTAAGGCATAGAGTTTCCTAATAATACACTAAGGTGAAATGTAGCGCTAGTGTCTATGGCAGCTGCAACGCATGGCGCTTCAGCGAGCATGGGAATGATGGGTAGTGCATATATTTGTCTAAGATTCGTTCTTCGTGTGGGTCCGTTTGGCTCCGTGTGGCGTGCAACCGCTTTATCTCAAGGCGAAGTTCAGCAAATGTTCAGCAGTTCCACTTCACCACCTTGAACTTCTTAGGCTCACCAATTCAAATCGGGTCACGAAGTTCACAACGATCCAGTCTTTTATCCGAAACAAAAAACGCCAAAACACAACAACAAGCAAAGCCACAAGTGCGTTCGAAGCCGCAAGCACGAAGATTAGGCAAATCCATGTACTACCCCTAATTCCTATGGTGGCTGAACAATTGCAGCGCAAGAGTTCCCTCTAGTAAGTATTGTAGGTACACTGTAATTGTAGGAAACTCTATGCCTTAAAGTGCGCAGTAGCGGAACTTCCGGTCTCGGGAGAGTCACGTGACCTGAGCGGAACGTCACGCGCGACGTCATACCACCGCCAAAATTTGAATGAGAGGGAGAGGTTCTGCCTGGCGTTGGTTGTATAAGTACCGCCATTTTTTCTTGTATCAGCGGTTGGCCCATTTCACTGGGGGGCCAGTAACACACGCCGTGCCGCTTCGCGGTTCTCGCTAGTATTTTGCCAGCATCACTATATATGGTGCGAGAACCAGAGCCCACAGCGACGTGCCGTTCTACCAGTGACGTCATGCGTGACGTTTCTGCTCGAGGCACGTGATTCGCCAGCGTGTGACGGCGACCGGAAGTTCCGCTTCTTCGCACTCTAGATTATAGAAATGTCCCAGAGCCTTACAATGAGTAGCGCAACCCACGAAAGTATCAGGACGGTGCAAATGGGTTTGTTAAACGACCCTCGTTTTATTTACATTATCGCCCGCCAGCTCTTGTGCACATTTCAACTGAAACATCGCCACCACCAACTCGTTGCAAGGTATCTTGTCGTTCATTTTAACCACGCGCCGAAGCGACGATACCTGAAAACAGAATCGATGAGACGCAAGAAAGGAATAAACGTTCGGCGCATCTGACGGCGAGCGAATCAAAACCGTGGAGACTGGTTCTCCGCACGTCTGAATGCAATCGTTCTCGCGGGGGCTGTTCCGGAACTGCGGGCCCTCCTCTTCCGTTTCCGGCACTCCATTTCCTCCGCGCGCGAGTGCACATGCTACCAACCACAAGAAGTTC
>NC_051179.1:72289660-72327160 GCF_013339695.2 Rhipicephalus sanguineus | reverse complement strand
CTTCTTCGGGGTTTGCAGGAACCCTGATATCGAGGATGGCAAGCACGCACACGCGCACGCACACGTGCGTGCGTGTGTCGTCGGAGCCAACCAAGGCCTAGCAACACAATAGTCATACGTCATGAGCTGCACTTCGATTCGTCAGTTATTCGACGCGTGCTGTGCTGTAGCCACGGCTATACTTGCAGCTCATAAGATACCTTCTGGGGGCCAAAAGACACGTTACCCTCCCCGTCCTCTCATATAGAAGTTACGCTGTACGGGGCATGCGACGGAAAGGAACCCTCCCCTTAAGGTCGGTACGCGACCGAATAAGGTTTTCGGGGCTTTTCAAGGTATTGTACTACAGTTTTCTACTCTCATGTAACAAGGTGGAACATCACCGCTACCTCTGCTCGAGGATACTGTACAATACACCAATACTATACCTGTTTCTGTGCCCCTTAGGTTCGGCTCTGAGCAGCAGCTGTCAGCGCACCTTACAATGCCTCTCCCCACCCCCCTTTTTATTTTTTTTTCACTACCCGACTTCCTTTTCCTACTGCAGGAACATTTTTTTTTCCCTCCATCTCTACATGCATGACTTTGCGTATCACCTCTCACTCACGAAGCTCGAACAGCCCGCGTTTGTAAGGCGAGTTCCACAGTCACATGTACAGGGTCGTTCTCGTATAAGCTGAACACCTCATTACTATTCAAATCCTCATAGAAGCTCATGTTTAATATAATTTGGAAAGTTAGTACTGTGCTTATCGACACTATGATCAGACGTCGTGTAACGGACATTTCCCTCGTGAAGTACAATAAACGTCCTGGATTTAGCGGCTTGAATACTAACGTGGTGTACACTTTGGATGTGGACGACCCTGCACATTCAACGACGTCACCAGTCAACAATGTAGGGTCTGAAAAAGCGCCGTACGCCGCTGAACCAAATTAAGAGACAAAAGGATGGAAGGAAAGAATAGGTGGAAAGACATGGAGGTTAGCGTGTTCCCCGATCGGCTGGCTAATCTGTGCTGAAGCAAGGGGGTGAAGGGAATAAGAAACAAGAGAAGACACCGCAAAGAGAAAGGAGGAAACGATACATCTAAAGTATGTCTCTAAGGCAAGGGCCCGTATTCACAAAAACTACTTACGCTAAATAACTACGTAAGAAGATAGCCAATCCCGATGTGGGACCTATCATTAATGAGGCCGGCTGACCAATGGAAGAGCGCCCTTAAAAAAGAGAGAGTTTTGCGAATTCCACCCCAGTTATCTATCGGAAGCTCAACAATGCGTTCAACAATTTCAGCGCCGAGGACAGTCTCGGCCAGTGTCTCAGGTTAGTATCATCTGACAAAGGGCGATCAACAAATTTGAAACGGGACGCGAAACATATCGCCAAGCTATGAGACGATCGATTTATGATTACGAAACGGCGCCACGAACCAAGACAAAATTGCGGAGGAATATTGTGCCTGAATGGGGTAGAGGGTTGTTATTGTGTTTGTTTTTTTGTTTATTACCTGTGTGTACAAACGTGTGGATATATATCTATGTTCTGCGCATAGAATAAAAGTTCAGTTGAGAGTGCAGCGTTTGTGTTTCGTGTCTTCCTCCGTGATATTTTCCTACTTCGTGGCGCTGTTTCGTAATTATGAATCCGCACAAACTAGCCCAATTGTCAGTCCTAGTATGAGACGATGCCAGAGGTAGACGGGTGGCACACTTGCAGGGCGAAATCCCAAGCGTACAGTAATATGGTACCGTCGAATTACGTGAAAAAAAAAATGATTAGAACGTGCGTCGGGCACCGCTTGTTAAATTGGAGGGATCAAAACTGTCCAAGCGCATCACTCGTCTTGGATAAGAACTCCCGCGACTGCGCAAGCGTCAACACGTAGCACGAACGGACGCAAGCGCACACGTATGTTGCAAGGTTCCCATTAGCGATCAAAACAATTTACTAATGGCATAAGTCTGGAGTGGAGGGAGAACGGAAAACGCCAGATTGGCCGTTCCGGTGAGCGCGCCGCGTAGGATATAGAAACGAGCCCATCACCCTTTGCCGCCTACCCCTCTCATCGATCGATATACGTGCTCGCTGATTGAAAGTACCGCCACTGCTTCGACAGACCGCGCCTCCCACCTCCACCCCCTCCCAACCCTTCCTTGCAAGCCCGCCTTGCTGGTCACGCGCGCACGGCGCTAACGGCACATGATCGTTCCCCGCGGAGTTCGTGTCGCATAGTGGAACGGCCGACCTTCACAAAATGAAGGCCCGAGCGTTATCAATCAATCAATCAATCAATCAATCAATCAATCAATCAATCAATCAATCAATCAATCAATCAATCAATCAATCAATCAATCAATCAATCAATCAATCAATCAATCAATCAATGTTTTTATTCATTTCATGAGTCGAAAAAATACACAGATAAATTTGCAGATGTAAACCAGCAAGTTCATCTTGCAGTGCGCAGCCAGGTAGGAGAAGGACCGAAGAAAACGCAAGACGACACGGGGTGATGCGCAAACTAACAACTCACTTTATTTCGAGCATGGACAGAGATACGTACAGGCTCAAGAAAGAAAGGAGGAACACAGAAACGTAAGGGAAAAAATTCAACAATCAAAAGCGGCCAATGGCAACCCGAGTGCCAAGAACTTTTTGAATTCGGCCTCACGGTCCTGTAATAGCAACGTAGCTTCACTGTATTCATCATTTTATCACAAGTACACTATATAGAAGGATGATGCCATGTCAACAAGCCCACATCGGGACACTAGTATTTCTCCGGTTGGCGCGCAAGCTGTTGTTCGCTTATATTTAACGATCATTGGTAGATGTACAAAATGCCACGTAGAAATAATCACGCCCTCATATTTGTGCATGTTAATATACATTTTACTTAACTAACAGTGCGACGACACTGGCTCGGAAACGAAGGTGGGGGAAAAGAAACTCCTGGAATCGTGGATCATCCGTCACGACACATCGGCTTGCAACAACGACGGCCCCCTACCGGACGTATGGGACTAGCAGTATAGACTGGGCGACCTCCGCTCATTCGTTGCCAGTGTATAATGAGGATGCCACCTGCACAGGTGGCGAAACGTCTATGTTATTTCGTTAATACTTGTTGTGTTAAATGGGAGTAAACCTTTTAGAATTACTAAAAAGGGGACATAGATCAACTGGCGTTCAACCCGGTTAGTGCGAACCCACCGGAACGGACCTTCGGGCCGGTTTAGAAGTATATACCCCTGCAACGAACTTCAAGCACTCATCGTCTTAACTAAATATATCAAGAACTCGACGAGTGCCTCCTCGTCCGCCAGCAATCCGATATCATCCTCGAGGGCTGGCCCTCGAGAGATGACGACCGCTAAGGAGTTCGCTTTTACCGCTCGCCCGCGGCCGACGTCACACGACTCGATTATATGGCGCGCAACCTCGTCCGCCTCCTCTACGCGTCCTCCGACGAACGACGGGGTCTCGTCGAGCATCTAACCGGCCATAATGAGACTCCTGGGAGTGGCATAAAAAGCCGCGGGAAAAGCGTCGCTTACTTAGCGACTGCGGGTCACAACTCCTGCAGAGTTATAGTGCCTTCAAGCCTATAGCCGTATATAGTGAGGCTCTCCTGGAGTTCCTGTTCCCCTCCGTCGCATAAAAAGAGAGTCGCAGTTTCCGCAGAGCCGTCCTCCTTCTGGCGAGGACGATGCGATGGGATAAAGAAAAACTCGGTATATAGAAGCCGTTAACGCTGCCTTATGGGACGCGTGCCTGCCGTGACAGCGATAAAAGAAAAGAACGAAGGAGAGAGGCCCATACGCCCTCAACTCTATCTGTTTAATGCGAGGCCAGCTCGTTCCAAGTAAGTTAACCAGCCCTGTCAGGGCAGAACGCCTATATATTGTATAGTTATGAAGAGCGCATCTTGTGGGACACGGGGGGGCAAGAACAAAAAGTTGGGGATGAGCGCGAGCGCACATGCGCCTCTCTCAGCAATTCCTAAATCATATTGTAAGCAAGAAATGGCTTTCCTCTTTACGTAAGTCGCTACGCATACGTGTAATCATCGCTCTCACTTCGCCGCGTATTTATGGCCATTAATGAAGATCATCTAGCCTTTAGGATGCACCGACACGCCCTTCCACAGCTAATAGTGATTGTATTTCCCACTGATACTGCTCTTGCCCTGCCTTATCCAGTGGTTAGAGGTACTTCAGTATTTCCGTTTGATTGGGGAAACACATAATGACAGGTAAGAAGACATTATGCCGCTGCTTTGACCGCTAGGCATTTGCATAGTCCTGGTCGCTTTCAAACGTCAACACAGTGAACTCAGAGTATACGTGCAGTAGCCGTACAAAACAACAATCGCGCATAAGCTGTGTCAGGGGATTAGTGGAACTTTTTTGGGAAAGAACAATGTCCATGTCCCTGAGTAGCTATATAAAATAGAGGCCCACATAGAGGGCGCTCGATCAGCCGGACATACAAGGTAACGGAAGAGGAATTTGGGACCGCGGATACTCAAAACAGCTCGGCGACGCTATTTCTAAAGCCGCTATATTGGCAGGGAGCTTTGCAGCAAGGGATAGCGACTATCTACACACTCGCACAACAAGATGCTAAAATCACGCAGAGTACACAAAACGCTGGTGACGTGGCGTTCAGCCGCACTTCAAGCACCGCGCTCAGAACCCCTTGAAGAGCTCACAGAGTATACACACACCCAAACACTCGATAGTCGAGTCTCTACTCGATCCTCAAGACGACGGAGGCAAAATGCTACAGCCCCGCGCACTGCGCGACGCCAGCGCACGTCAAAGGACACCAGCCCAGAACGGCGTCTCTCACAGACTGGGGCGCTTTGGGAGGTTAAACTACACAAACCGATCAACTCGATCTTCAAGCAGGCAGATTTGTTTTCCTGTCGACGAGCTTCGCCAAACAACGCGTTTGACTCGAGCTCCCGCGCACGGTGACCAATCGACACAACCCGTTAATAAAACACGCAGCAACGGATCGCAAAAGTGGAGCTACGCACTGTATACGGTTGTCTAACTGCATATTTCCCAGGGGTGGCATCACACGACAACACAAGGGAAGCAAGGAGCCGAGGCCTCGCTTCCGCCGGTCGCCAAGGCTAGTTATTTCCGCCTCCGAAAGGAGGCTCCTTCGTGCGTGCGTCTCCGGGGAATACAGGGCAGACCTCGGCCCCGCGTGGATCCAGAGTTCATTTACACGGCGCGTCCGTTCCCGAGGCCGCCGCTTCTGTGCGCGTGTCTTCGTATACGTTAACGCCGTCTTCTAGCCCGACCCCGGGCTAGGTCTAGTCAACTCACACCCGCCAGGCGCGCCGAAGAAGCTGCACACTAGCGTACCTCGACCAACAGCAGTGTCGACCTGTCCTCACTCCTCGTTCTTCTTATTCTTGAGCCTGTCTCAAGAGAAATGCTTTCCAAAGTGGTTCCAGAAACCGGACGCACCATGGCTGGGAGTACACTAACGTGCGTCTTGCTGGCACTGTACTATCGCGATGAAAAGAAACGCGAACAGTGTAGAGCGTGGCTTTAGGCACAGTCCAACTCTGGCATGCCTTGGCCGTCACTATGGGAATCTGTGCTTTCAGGGCGTCACCGTAGCTTTTTTCAAGTTTTGAATATGCGCTGTGTGAAACAATTACGATGAAGAAGACACAGAGACGAACAGAGGTTAACGGGACAAATCGCAGGTCATCGCCTTACTGTCACCGTGGCGCTAGAATCTTTCCCCAGTTGGCGCTATCGCACCGCGTGTGGTTATCCTTTGCCAGTCATGCCTGGCGTTTAGAACGCACACGCGGTGCAACAGCACCAGCCGGGACAAGATTCTAGGACCATATGCACACGCGAGCGCACATATATGTGCACATTTGTCTTTAATATACTATACGCGCACGCAAACGTTACTCTTCCCACAACACGTGCAAAAAAGAAAAGAAAAGAAAAGAATCCAGGACAGCATCAGAAGCGAGGCCAGAGGACATCCTGCAGTGCGTATCATGGGCGACTGCCGCTCAAAGGCGTTCCTTTATTAATTTTTCATGTCGATTCAAAAATCCAAAACGAAGCGCCAATATTACACAAGTATCAACCACATTTGGAAGGCGTAAAGCGATTCGCAGCAAAACAAAGAGAGAGAGAGAGAGTCAGGTGAAGGCCGTGAATCAGCGTGGTTTCCCTAGGGACGCATACGTACTCGGGAAAGTCATTGGGAATCAAACTCTAAATGACCGCATATGCACGCTGCGAACCCAGCCCACCCTGGCGCAGCGGTCTCGTTGCGAAAGAGAAGCTCGAAGCTAATGGAGCGCGAAGTCCTTGGCCAGTTAAAGAGAAGAAGAACAAACAGTGTAAAAAAAAAGTCAGTTTCGATTTCCCGGGTGCACCGTCTATATTCTCTGCGTTCGTTTCGTCTGCACAAAATTACCGCGCTCGAGCCCAGAGCTTTGGCATAGCCAGCGAGCCGCCACTGATGCGCGAAAGAAAAGCTCAATGTCGTTATCAGCTTAAAAAAAAAAGAAGAAGAGGAGGAGGAGGAGGAAGAATAAGACACTGTTTCGTGCTTGCTATGCAACAATGTGTCGGCAACGCCCATGAAACGTAAATGAAACGCAAGAAAGTTACACATTCGTTTAGAGGTTGAACTTGTCCATGGCCTATAGCGTGTTAGGATTACTTAGAATACGTGTAGCGCAAAGTACACACATTCACAACTTCAACTTCAACATTACACAGTGTCGTAACCTACAACTTTTTAGGTATAATTGCTTGAAATGATTGCCGAAAGTTCTTACCGAGACCCATCACGGCGGTCTTGTGGTTACGGCGGCTGCTACCGCGGCGTCCGCATTTCGATGGAGGCGAAATCCGGCCAGCGTGCTTAAATTAAGGTGCACGTTACAGAGCCCCAGATGGTCGAAATTTCGGCAGCCCCCGTCTACGACGTCTCTCATAATCATATTGTGGTTCTGGGACGTAAAACCCCAACAATTACCATGAAAGTTCTTACGGAAGCCGTAGAGGTCTCCTATATAACAACTCGCGACACGGAATACGTTGCGAAGACAGACAAGAAGACTGCGACCCAAAGGTTCCGCTGATCACACGAGCTACGAGATGGTTCGAGGCACTATTCGCAGAGAAAAACCCACGAGCCCACACATCTAAGTCGTACAGGTTCCGGTGAACAGTGTAAAGCCGAAACAGACATTTCCTCTTTTTCCTTTCTTTCTTTTTTTCGTTTTCGCGCACGTGCGCAGAAATCGGGAAAGAGACGCTATAGGCTGTTCAGAAAAAAAGAGGGGAGGTGGCGGTAGAAGGATCGCATACCTAGATTTAGTGGCCGACGGTTTCTATAAGTACCAACACCCCCACGAATAGCGCGTGAGTGTTGTCGTAATCTAGCTTGTGAATACATACTCTGCGCTAAACGCGCGCGTGCGCGCGCACGCACGCAGACACAGACTAGTGCTACTACTGCTACCACTACTACTACTACTACTACTACTACTACTACTACTACTACTACTACTACTACTACTAATAATAATAATAATAATAATAATAATAATAATAATAATAATAATAATAATAATAATAATAATAATAATAATAATAATAATAATAATAATAATAATAATAATAATAATAATAAGCGCGATAAAGACAGCGACGGTTCTTGACCACGGCATCATTCTCTCAGGCAAAAAAAAAAGCTTACGTTCAACCTTAAGGCCTTTTCTTTTTCAAGAAGTACACTAAGAATAGAACATCCCTAGGAAATAGTGCAGACGACAGGGAAGCCGATTAGAACAAAATAGAGATTTAAAAAATACGCGAACTACAAACAGCGAAGCAACTATATACGAAGGAAGGTTGAAGAAATCTTCACCGAGACATGTTCAAACGAATTGATTGAGACGTATACGTACGGAGTAAATATAGACATGGAAATTGCGGCGCGGAAAGGATGGTGCGGTGTGCACTATATATATGCGTGTACCCTCCGAAAGACGACAAAGAGGCAGCTAGCTATGGAAACCGCGAGGGTGGTACGGGATTACAAAGATTAGGGAAAAGACGCATCAAGAAGGCGAATTCAATTGTTCTCGGGCGCACGAGCATGCAGGAGTGAGAGAGAAAGAGAGAGAAATCCAAACCCTGGCAAGGTAAGCCCATGCACAGAGCTTTACATATTCGTCAAGCAGGCACTAAGAAAATGAGTTCTGTACTCCAATCCGCCCCGGACGGCTATGGCCTCACCCGGCGATGAAATATGGCCGCAATGCGATGCTGCCGCCGCCGCCGCTGCTGCTGCTGTTGCTATACTTTGCTGAGGGACGAAAAAGGAAACCCGGCGCTGGAAATTGCGAAACAAAAAGGCCCGAGGAAGGAATCAAAGGAGATTTCTGTCGTATCTTGATGTGAAAAGGAACGGTACGCATGGGACACCGTATAACTGAAGCGCATGCAGCTGCACGGACGCAAAAATAAATCTGGGAGGACAACGCTTTTTGACATGAAAGTGGTACGTACATCTGCGCACGGCGCGTGCTATACGCCTGAGGCAGTAACACGTGTGGTATGACGAAGAAAGAATGGCATAGCATACCGAGTGTTGAAAGCACTGATGCACGAAGATTGCCTCGGGGCCCTTTTCTGTATCGTCATCTCGCGTTCGCCTGATTCTTCTTAATTCTTTTTTATTTTTTGGTTAACATTCACCGCTTTAGTCTCGACTTCACTACGTGGCCTTTAAGATTTTAAAGGTTGTTCCTTGAGGAGGCAGGTGACTACAATGCAGTAAGTTTGGGTACAACATCCACCGCCCTGTAACCGTATCGCGCCACGCAGTGCGGGCGCTGTAAGCGGGTGCGCACTGGGCGCACCGCTTGGAGTTCGTGTCGCTGTAAGCGGGAGCGAGGGCGTGCCGCTAGACATTGTCTAAAGCCTGACATATATCTTGTTGGACCACAGCACTCATTATACGAATAGATCACTCGCATCCGCTTTCGCGGTCGTAACAAATATTAGTGCGGTATTAGATCCCTCCCTCTCTCCAAACTCACTCATTCACCACTCTCTCTCTATCTCTCTCTCTCTCTCTTTCTCACTCACTCACTCACTCACTCACTCACTCACTCACTCACTCACTCACCACTCTCTCTCTATCTCTCTCTCGTTTTCTCACTCACTCACTCACTCACTCACTCACTCACTCACTCACTCACTCACTCACTCACTCTCTCTCTCTTTTTCTCACTCACTCACTCACTCACTCACTCACTCACTCACTCACTCACTCACTCACTCACTCACTCACTCACTCACTCACTCACTCGCTCACTCTCTCTCTCTTTTTCTCACTCACTCACTCACTCACTCACTCACTCACTCACTCACTCACTCACTCACTCACTCACTCACTCACTCACTCGCTCACTCGTCTTCGAGCTTCCGCCTATAACTCACCATAGGCAAGAGACGCAATCAATGTATCCAGCTATATCTCGAGAAGACATGCAGCTGAGTGGGCACACGGGGAACACGAAACTTTCCCGCTACAATTCCGTAGAAAGGTTCACGGCGACATTAGCGAGAACGTTGCGAAAGATGCGTCGGCGGAAAGAAGGACGACGTGTCATCACGAAGGAGTAAATTAACTCAATTACGGAATACGTCGCACGGGAAGGGACGAACGCGCGTAGACATATATATAGCCAATATCATACTAATAAGCTGACTGACGTCACCGGGAAATCGGAGCGCGACGTTGACAGACTTAATAAAAACGAGAGCCATCATCCTGAAAGGAATCGGGGGCGGTTGGTCTATGTGACGCGCCGCAAACGAGGCGAGCTGTCTAATTAGATTTCACGGAGACACTTATTAGGCGCCCAACACGACAGCCGAGTTGGAGAGTACCGCAAGACAAAAGAAAACAAAAACGAGAAAGGCCTTTCGGACGTATTCCTGTGGGGGTCACGTTGTTATCATCTATTTGACACTATACTCAGGGCTTCCTTTGCAATTTTCGTGCCGCCCGAGAGTCCTAACCATCGCTCCAACACTGTATACCTCTTGTTCCCGCTCCCGAAAGGCCTCGAATCGGATAACTTCTTAGTTAAACATTATTACCGGACGTCGTCATCGTATATTCCCCACAAAGGCTGTGCGTTGGCGCGGATCGGTTGGCGTAAAGATATGAGTAGCCGTAAAGAGCAGAGTTGTCTAACTGGATCGCGCAAGGACAGTTATTAGGCGTCAACGTGACAGCCAAATTGGACCGGGTGTAGGGAGGTAAAACAAGAAAGAAAAATAAATACCGAGGCGTGGTGACGTGCATTACAGCGTGGGCTGCGAATAGGTTCGAGAGGACCGCGTGCGAGCGACAGCCTTTATATATTCGGCTGCAAAAACGCGGTTACAGACATAATGCTAGAAAGAAGGCAAGCGCAATATACCAGGTCTGAACTGAATGGATTCCGACGCGGCAGAGAGAGATGAAAAAGCATACGCGCGAAAAAGAAAAAAAAATTAGACAGGATGTCATGTAAGAGCTGACAAAGAGCCTCGAAACATATTTTTATTATTTTTTATTTAGAAATACTGCAGGCCAATACTTTGGCCCAAGCAGGAGGGGCATTACAGAAAGAGAAAAAACAAACAAGCAAAAAAGAAAAGAAAATACAACATGCGTAAACAATGCCATATGAAATGTACATAGTGCGTAAAAAGAAACAGCAATCTCACCTCGACATCACTAAAATTCACAAGAAAAATGGTTTGTCAAGGCAGCCATGAAATCGTTCGATTGAAATACATGAATAGGAAGAGAATTCCACTCGCTCACCGTTCGAGGAAAGAAACCGTACTTGTGGGCGTTTGTTCGCGCGAAAATCGGCGCAAGCAAATGTTCGTGAGTGTGTCTTGTTTTTCTCGTAGTAGGCCTACATACCGAAGAGGGCAAAACCATATTATTTTTCGCAGCAAGTGTATTGTGCAGTAGTACCAGACGATTAATTTTTCTGCGTGTTTGTAGTGTCTGTATACTGTTTTGTGACATTAATGAGGACGGGGAGTCATTCCTGGCATATTTTCCGTATATAAACCTCACAGCTTTTCTCTGGACTCGCTCAAGTTTCAAAATGTCATTTTTAGTATGTGGGTCCCAGATTTCAGCAGCATATTCTAATTTTGATCTTACGATTGCATTATAAGCTAACATTTTAGTTCTTATAGGCGCGTGTTTAAGCTTCCTCTTTACGAACCACAGCTTCTTTAAGGCGGTTGAGCAGATATCTGAAATATGTGTTTTCCATGTTAGTTTATTGGTGAGAGTAACGCCAAGATACTTATATATTTCGACTTCGGCTACAGTTCTGTTTTCAAGCTGATAATGATATTCACTGGGAGACTTTTTTCTTGTTACGCGCAAAAGTACGGTTTTCTCCGCATTTAGCTGCATTCCCCAATTCAAGCACCACTCAGAAATTGCTACAAGACATCTCTGCAACTCTTCATGATCATCATGTGACACTATTTCCTTATATATAACACTACCATCCGCATATAACCGAATGGACACATTTGCAGGGATAACATCTATTATATCATTAACATAAATTAAAAACAATAATGGCCCTAGCACACTGCCCTGAGGAACTCCTGAGGAGACCGGCCGGGCACTAGAGCTGCAATTTTGGACATCAACAAACTGCTCTCTGTCCGTCAGGTAAGCACCAATCCACCGTATAATACCCATGGGTAGTCCCATGGGTATTCGGCCATGCCTCGTTATTAACTTCAAGTTTGGGTTTGTGATCTTTTCATGGAAGTGTACAGAATGTAGGCTATACAGGGGCAAGAAACATCAAGCCACCATTTCCGAAGCCTCAAGAATGCTTTGGAATGCTCTGATCTGAAGAATGCTCTGATCTTGGAGGCAGTGCAAAACCACGTTAGGTGCAAAAAGCATTCGGAGGGTGGCGGGGCAGGACCAGTACACCGACTGAGACAAAAAGATGAGTGTTTTTTTTTTTTTTTTTTAAGCCAGCAGAACGGCTGGTACACGCACGCTGGGGGTGGCTTGCCAGTTCAAGAGAAAGCGGCACCACGGACTAAACGGAGCGTCGTCGGCGGCGACATAAGAAACGACCAACCGCAGCGTCAATGACAAAGCCTTCGCTGAAGACCGTTGGACTAGCGCACACTCCCACATATCACACACCGCCCTCCCCGGATGACTCGGAGGTCATGAGTAATTACAAGGGGGATGTGCCCCGTAAAGTCGCGTTCACAAACGAAGCCATCAACACGCGAAAGTCCATACCGTCGCTCGAACGACATGCGTCTCTCCGACTGTTCCTCCCGACTTACCTCTCTATATACCGCGAAATGTATAGCGCAGGGAGGCAGGCACGCCAATACAATAACCGTGGATGAGTGAAAGCGCGCGTCGCGGTAATAACACACGTGTCGCGCGCAGGAACCACGGTGTAATTAGGCGGGCTGTATATACGATACGAGACGCGTCCCGTTCTCATCGTCTTTCGCTCGGCAACGGCCTGGGTGGCACCGGCGGTGGCGATAATTAAAAGCATCCTCCTTAAATTACTGATGGCGCCGCGCACGAGTGCGGCCGGGCCCCGCGTACATGTGAGCGCGCGTGTGTTCTTGGCTGGCGCGCGAGAACGCGCAGGCATCGTCGCCAAAGGCGTACAGCCATGTGACGCGTTCACGTTGCCCTGGACAGCGGCAATTGAGCGGCTGTATAACATATTAGGCGCGCAAAGCTTCGCCGTCGTGAATGGAGATGGCTGCTAAAGCGAGTTGCTCCTTGCAATGCTTACACGTACGACCGCGCACGATAGTTCCATATAAGATCCACGAAAGAAACAAATTTTGAAGGTGTATCGTTACATTCGTGTTACAATGCACTACGACAAAAGTAATATCAAATGTGTAACCAGTTCGAAAATATATATGTATATGTCATACGATCCCACTTTTCTTATGTCCGCAACGCTGCTCTTAATGAAGGAGTGTGATTCGTTGATTTTTATTTGCGCAAATACTTATATGGCAAGTAAAAACTGGAGTTTATACGGTTTTTCTGGGTTAGCACGAAGAAAAGAATTCTCACTTAAAATTAGAAAAAGATACCTCTAAAAATGCAAGGCAGAGTATTCAAATTATTATGTTTATCTATAATCAAGGCAAAATACACATCAAAAATGTCTTTAACCTTGAAAAAAATAATGCCTATATTCTCTGTGAAGGATACCGCATTTACTCGCATAATGTCAGCATTGGCTAATGCTGGTGATCTATTGGCTAATGTCGACTATCCGCTCCTATAACAATGTAATAATACACGTGTGCTACTGCTACTCCATTTAATGATTCGCGCAATAAAACTCTTCGTCGCACTGCTCGCTGTCGTTACACGCTGAACATGGGATGGACGTTCCAACAACAGACACACCGACAGGAGGGGCTGCAGAAATAGCGTTCCGCTGTGTCGTCGCATCGTAAAAGTCATTACAACGGCGCGTTATAATATGCTTCAACTCGTCTTGGAACGAAAATAACAAGTCACAGGTGCCTCCATATAGATTTAGTCCTGTGTTTTTTTGTGTTTTTAAATGCGAAGCATTTCTTAGCGAACTTCTGCGACTTTGACCGTATCTATCTATCTATCTATCTATCTAGCCGCCTACGACTTTGTGCTCTCCTGGTCGCTTGGTTAATCAGATGTGCACCAAAATTGGTATGGCGTAACATGACTGTATGACGAACATAAATGACAAGTCATAACATGAAAATCATGACACGAATGTCATGTACAGCATGATTTACATGCTACGCTCATGGTGCGCTGGCGGCCGTTTCGCTAGCTTGATATACACCAAAATTGGTATCTTGTGACGTGACTGTGTGGCGAACATAAATAACACGAGTTAACATGAAAATCATGACACGCATGTCATGTACAGCATGACTTACGTGCCACGCTCATGGTGCGCTGGCGGCCGTTTCGCTAGCTTTATATACACCGAAATTGGTATCTTGCGACGTGACCGTATGACGAACATAAATAACACGAGTTATCATGAAAATCATGACACGCATGTCATGTACAGCATGACTTACGTGCCACGCTCATGGGGCGCTGGCGGCCGTTTCGCTAGATTGATATGCACCGAAATTGGTATCTCGCGACGTGACCGTGTGAAGAACATAAATAACACGAGTTATCATGAAAATCATGACACGCATGTCATGTACAGCATGACTTACGTGCCACGCTCATAGGGCGCTGGCGGCCGTTTCGCTAGCTTTATATACACCAAAATTAGTATCTTGCGACGTGACCGTGTGACGAACATAAATAACACGAGTTATCATGAAAATCATGACACGCATGTCATGTACAGCATGACTTACGTGCCACGCTCATGGGGCGCTGGCGGCCGTTTCGCTAGATTGATATGCACCGAAATTGGTATCTTGCGACGTGACCGTGTGACGAACATAAATAACACGAGTTATCATGAAAATCATGACACGCATGTCATGTACAGCATGACTTACGTGCCACGCTCATGGGGCGCTGGTGGCCGTTTCGCTAGATTGATATGCACCGAAATTGGTATCTTGCGACGTGACCGTGTGACGAACATAAATAACACGAGTTATCATGAAAATCATGACACGATTGTCATGTAAAGCATGACTTACGTGCCACGCTCATGGGGCGCTGGCGGCCGTTTCGCTGGATTGATATGCACCGAAATTGGTATCTTGCGACGTGACCGTGTGACGAACATAAATAACACGAGTTATCATGAAAATCATGACACGATTGTCATGTAAAGCATGACTTACGTGCCACGCTCATGGGGCGCTGGCGGCCGTTTCGCTAGATTGATATGCACCGAAATTGGTATCTTGCGACGTGACCGTGTGACGAACATAAATAACACGAGTTATCATGAAAATCATGACACGCATGTCATGTACAGCATGACTTACGTGCCACGCTCATGGGGCGCTGGCGGCCGTTTCGCTAGATTGATATGCACCGAAATTGGTATCTTGCGACGTGACCGTGTGACGAACATAAATAACACGAGTTATCATGAAAATCATGACACGATTGTCATGTAAAGCATGACTTACGTGCCACGCTCATGGGGCGCTGGCGGCCGTTTCGCTAGACTGATATGCACCGAAATTGGTATCTTGTAACGTGACCGTGTGACGAACATAAATACCACGAGTTATCATGAAAATCATGACACGCATGTCATGTACAGCATGACTTACGTGCCACGCTCATGGGGCGCTGGCGGCCGTTTCGCTAGCTTGATATACACCAATATTGGTCTCTTCCGACGTGACCGTGTGACGAACATAAATAACACGAGTTATCATGAAAATAATTGACACGCATGTCATGTACAGCATGACTTACGTGCCACGCTCATGGTGCGCTGGCGGCCGTTTCGCTAGCTTGATATACACCAATATTGGTCTCTTACGACGTGACCGTGTGACGAACATAAATAACACGAGTTATCATGAAAATCATGACACGCATGTCATGCACAGCATGACCTACGTGCCACGCTCATGGGACGCTGGCGGCCGTTTCGCCAGATTGATACACACCAAAATTGGTATCTTGCGACGTGACCGTGTGACGAACATAAATAACACGCGTTATCATGAAAATCATGACACGCATGTCACGTACAGCATGACTTACGTGCCACGCTCACGGGGCGCTGGCGGCCGTTTCGCTAGCTTGATATACACCAATATTGGTCTCTTACGACGTGACCGTGTGACGAACATAAATAACACGAGTTATCATGAAAATCATGACACGCATGTCATGTACAGCATGACTTACGTGCCACGCTCATGGGGCGCTGGCGGCCGTTTCGCTAGATTGATATACACCAAAATTGGTATCTTGCGACGTGACCGTGTGACGAACATAAATAACACGAGTTATCATGAAAATCATGACACGCATGTCATGTACAGCATGACTTACGTGCCACGCTCATGGCGCGCTGGTGGCCGTTTCGCTAGCTTGATCTACCCCGGAATTGGTCTTCCGCGACGTCACTGTGTGACGAACATAAATAATAGGAGTTAACATGAAAACCATGACACGCATTTTCCACAATGACATACAAGACGATGTATGCAGCTCTTTGCTGGCTGCTTCGCATTACATCGATTCCCACAATGCGTGGGATCTGCCGGCTTTTTTTTTTTTCGTCCTATACCACGGTAACGGTGAAATGTGCGAGACAGCTCGACAGGTCGGCCTTTAACAGTTTCCGAGCGCCTCCGCACGTTGCGCAAGACCAGGAGAAGCAAGGGAGAGTCGGAGAGAACGTCGACAGCTAGTGTTGAAATGTGTCACAAAGTGAAAGGCAGCAAACTCGCAAGGCACTTACCTCGTCCCAGGCTCGGAGAAAGGGGAGGTGGCCCGGAGGATCTACCGGTACACTGCGAGAAAACGGAAATAAACACAATGTTATAAAACAATTTTCATACGACAAGGCGGGTGGTGCACGTAACAAGCTATAGACCGCACGCATCAACGCGGAACAGTAAAACATAAGGTGACCTGGCAACGCGCCGCGCGCGTACACGAAAATCCACTTTTGTGAACTCTGAAAAACTAATTGAAGTGCAAAATTCCACCGCTGCACCAGCTTGCCACGGGATCTGTAGACATTGCGACAATATGGCCGCGTGCAGCAGGAATCGAAACTGCACACCGTATTCCCAAAGAAAGTTATAATTCTGTTCGTTAGAGCACACGTCAGCCAAGCGAGATGTTGAACGTCTTATTAGACAAGGCGACTTGCTAATTGCGAACGAGAATGTTTGCGCATATGGGTTCTCTGAGCGTGTATAGCATCTAACAGGCGCGTTAATTGACAATGCCGGAATGAGGATCCCAGTGACGTGAGCATAAGGCCGCAACTACGCGGCGATTTGCAGGTAAATGAGGCGGCGCAGCCAAGAACACGAAGCGGCCAGCCAATGCAAAGGGAATGAGTGGTTGCGTGCACGCGCGCACGCACGCACGCACGCACGCACACACACACACACACACACACACACACACACACACGCGCACACACACACACACACACACACACACACACACACACACACACACACACACACACACACACACACACACACACACACACACACCACACTAGTGATGCAGAACTATCGATGGTACTATCGATACTATCGATAGCTGAGTCACTATCGAACTATCGATAATAAAAGATACTATCGATAGTGCTATCGATAGTGAGCACTATCGATAGTTTAAAATCAACAGCGCGAACTCATTGCAGAATAAATTTGGTTTCCCGCATGCGTGGTACATAGTGGAGCCGGAGGAGCAGGCTTAAGGGCAAGAAAGTTGACATTCTTGTGTTCTTCACCAGAGTGCTTCGCTGGCACATGGTCATAAAGTCAGACTCTTCAGCTGTAGCGGAAAGGAACCGTTACATGGGGTGGAACTGTGCGGCTTCAGGTTTATATTGCATTTGATGTCTTCAAAATAAAAAAAATTATCAAGAACTAAGTTTGTTCATTGTAAGATGTAACTGGTTGCTTTTAAATATTAATTTATTGATGGACATATGCCGCCATTTTCACTGCTCAAATAATTTCTCTCGCCAAAAATTTGCTCATAAATTAAGCGAAGCTGATAGTAGGCTATCGCGAATATTTTGGCAATTTGGCCAGCCAGCAACAACATTGTTATTCGCACCACTATGGATAGTTTGTCACGTGGTTGTGACGGCGAAGAATGCTGCAGCAGGACTGGAAATACGAAGCTCTCTATTTGGTTGAACTTCTGCCCAGAAAATCAAAACTCGGAATACAAGCGATACACGCTGCGTACTGATTGCGGCGAGAACAGTCGCCGGCCGTCGAGTAATCTGATAATCGGTGGAAGGCTTCGTCTTTTATACATCAGTCATCAAACCTTCCAGCGTTATCGCTGGTGCTCGCGTAGCCTCTCGAATAAACTTGAATATTCGCGTCCGGCGCGTAATCTTAAAATATCAAACAATCGCGAAGCTTCTCAAACAATGCGGCGTAGTCTGCGTCAAACGCTAACAGTCTGTGGGTGAAACCCAAATACATCAAAACAAAGCAATTAACACGCGTGGTAGTAATATCGCTAGTAATATTACCGATGGTACTACCGATTCGACTATCGATAGTTTATCGATAGTAGTACTATCGATAGTTTGCTTACACTATCGATAGTTTCAAAGAAACTATCGATACTATCGATAGTCAATTTACCGATAGTTCTGCATCACCAGCACACACACACACACGCACGCACACACACACACACACACACACACACACACACACACACACACACACACACACACACACACACACACACACACACACACACACACATGCACATATCTACAAAGGGAGCAATTAGCATTTGGAACGAGAACAGCTAATGAGAGCAATTATCGATACAACAAACAGTAAGAGTGAGGAAAAAGAACGAAGGCCAAGATCGTTATCGCACCAAAGGTTGATCGTCCACGAGATTCAACAAAGATAAGAGCAAGAGCAGGCGTATGAGAGGTCGAGAGATCGAGAGGAAGTGACAGCGTAGAGGAAAATGCGCCATATACAGACACACGGTCATGGCATCTCACCAGCCCTTAGTTCTTCTTTCACCGCTATATAGATTCCCTCTATTTGGATTGGATAACTATGTCTTCCTCTTCTTCCATCGCCCCTCTTCTCCTTATTTTGCAGTCCCACAGAGCGCGCAGCGCTCTACCGTTCTTCAGCGCATTCCTGCTGGGCCATGCTGCCTGGAATGCGCACTCATTAAATGTTCCCGCGGCGTGTCCCACCGAGCAGCCACACCACACACGCCGTGGAAAATGCTGGACCCGTCACGGCGAGCAAGCGTGCGTTTCCACGCCTTCGCAATTACACCCCTTCTTTTGGAACACCCTATACTCGTTCTTTTTATTTCAACATGCAGGGCAATGTATATTCGACGATTTCTTCATAGCGCTATTACGTCTCATATTCTTCGTTTTCCGCTACATGTAAATCTAAGACCTGAACTTTCGTGCGCAGCGAAAGTTCGAGTACAGCAAGCGCCGACGGCTATTTTTTAGAACATTTACTTCAAGGATAGAATATTGAACGTATAGACAGGACGAACCCGTAAGAACATGAGAGATATCTGACTCGTCAGCCACAAACTCTTGCATGGGCACGCATATTATTCTTGGACATGCTTTTTGAGAGACTGCCGAAGACCCGCCTGCAAAGACTTACTCACAGTGCTACAGGGTGAACACGACTCCTCACAAAGCGCAAAATGTATGTTAGCATTATGGTTCCTGCAGTAAATGTGAAACAGAAGGATTCCTCGCAAAGCGGCATCGTGACTTTACTTAGGCAATGTTTTGCCATCAGGATGGCAGTCTATATAGACGGCAGCCCTGGTGACATCCTGATAGCAACACATTGCCTGATGGCAATGTCTTGCTATTAAGGGACGGTGCTGGGGCGGCTGTTACCGCCTCGTGATAACGATTATGATGACAAAGGTACGAATGTCCTGGTGACATGCAGTGCATGGCACTCCCCTAAGTGTTCGCACATTCAAAGTGAGAGCATGTCCCAAGATATTCAAGTTATTTTCTCCGTCACCTTCATGCTTATCTGAAACGTGTACTACGGCGCGAAAACGTAAAACACACATAGAACGCTAAAAAAAAGCAACAAAAGTATGTATCCCCACAAGTACGCTAGCGTATAGGCGCCAACGGCCGACGTGTGATTTCGGCTTTTAGGATACTTCTCGATCTGATTTGCAGTTTATTCACGAAAAAAAAATATTGCTTAACAGAAACGAGGAAAAAAAAATTTCAACCCACCACGCCTTCGACAAGCTGCGGATGTGAGGGCTTACAAGTGACAGTACTCTTGTTTCCAGCACTGACCTGCTGCAACGGTGTGCAAATCCTGTGTACTCTAGATTCCTTAGCTCACAAATCAGCTTACAGTTCGTGAAACGTTCACAGACCTCCGAGGCTTTACACGTTTGAACTCCTACCAGGCTCAATATGCATCTTGCAGAAGCGGTATAGTGATTGTCAGAGCACATCTGCCTGACCCATTTTCCGCGTGCCGCGTGTTATTTATCGAGACAGATTTCGCACGCGTATGCACACTCTCGCGAACTCGACCGTTTCTCGCTCGAAAACAGGTAGAACACCAAACTTTTCGGTGTAACATTAATTTCCGCCGAACGCCGGACGTCGACAGGAAAATTCTAATAAATAAACGAAGCCTCGAAGTGGGCACCCTTCCGTCCCCTACCCCCTCGTGGCAGATGTCAAACAATAGAGGTACCTCACTACTCCGAAAATACGGGGTTCCACGTCAAACTTGCAAAGCGCTACGAAAAGCTTGACTATACGGGGCCTTTCCTTCCAGCGCGATCTAAATTCAGAAAGAGTTCATATCGTATCTCATCTCCAAATAGCATGTTTGACGCGAACCCCGGCACGTAGCCATTTCGTTCCACTTTATACTGAGCCTTTTCATCTTTCCCGCGGATAAGCTTAGACCACCAAGGGTTATTTACCGTGCATCTATAATTGGTCAATTTTCGAATAGAAAAAAAAAAGAGAGAGAGGGGGAAGGGTGCGTTAAAAGAGGTATGTTTGCAAATGTAACAATGGGCAAAACCAAGAACAAATACGCAGCCATATTACAATACGACTATTCCTTCCTATAGCAAGGATACGGGACAAGGCCAACCTGCGCTCAATTCAATCACTATATAAGGCACAAAAATGTCATTACGGCAAGTATACTAGCATGATATGCACCAACGCCAAGTTTATTTTATTTATTATTTTCTCGAGCTTTAGATTCGTTAATGAAACGTGAACGCGTGAACCCAATTCGAACATAAATGTTTGTCACTCGGGAAGAAAACGCCGCGAACGGCGATGTTACGAGCAAAACACCGAGGGTAAAAAAAGACGAGCGAAACGAAACGGCGAAATCAGGAAGTATAAACAAGTTCAGACATCGCCAACGTTTTTGTGTGCGCTTCGTATATTCGCGTAGCGAAAGGCTAACCGTAACACCCGAAGCCCTAGCTTTCTCGCAGATTAACATCGGAACTGTAGGCTAATCCGGGACTATATAATCAAAGCACAGAAAGGCCATATAATGAGCTTATGCTCGCTGCTCCTTGTATACTCGTACTCCTCGACAACACACCTGAGTACAAACGAGAAACGCGAGGATCTATGCCGCGGTACAGACAAAATCAATTACATCGGAGTGTGCACTTACATCAGTTATTACTTTTCCCTCCGCCATCATTCATACTCTGATTACACCCGGCGAATTTTTCAATATTAGCTACCGGCATAACAGACAGAACCCGTGTGAACACAATTCTATCTGCACCATTCGCTTCTCGCAATTGCAAGACAAGAGATTAATATTCGAGAAGATGTTCTTCGCAACGGCCAACACTAGCAGTATAGTAATATCTAACGTTAACTCGGACCTATGTTTTATGCCTTATAAAATGCAGTTACGCGAAACAAAAAGAAGTGAAGTTAAATAAGAATAGTGACGTTTCATTTCGCGTATAGCTTGAATTGTGTGCTGTAATTACTTTAAACTGTAATTGTAATTTGAACAGCACATTCAAGCACATCAACGCTGCATCAACATCGCTCCGAACTAGAAGAAAAAGTTAACAGAAAGCAAAGCTGAAGATGTCTAAAGAAATGAATTTTTGAGAAAAAAAATAAAAGAAAAGCTGCGTCTCACGTACAATGCAGGCTCGCTTATCAGCCTATAGTGGAACAGACGCGCACTTCAATTGCACGTTATCGGCACAGACAGGTCGCCGTACCTACACGTCAATATGAAGCTTCAGAGTAAGGCAAACATCATCACCAGAAACTACAACAACTACAACAACAACTAAAGGAGGGGGAGGAGGAGGACTGCACGACAATGGGCCATAATATGCCTGCGGCAGCGGCGAAAGATCAAAAATAACAAAGCTTTTCCGGCGCCCCGTCACAAACTTTTAATAATCCGTCAAACTGGGGCAAGCGCGCTTGTGTTACGCGCCACGCTTTGTCGAGCTCACCAACGAGGGGCCATCCATTATTCCCTGCGCTCTTTTTATATCTTTCAGCGTGCTAGTGTTTAGCTCTCTTTTATTATGTCTTTTGCTGTATTCTACATATAGGCAGCTATATAGGAGATGTCGTTATGAAAATGCATTGTAGTCAGAGGAGTTTTGTGCGCGCTTTTCTCGGTACACAGGTCGAAAACGACGAGGAGCTATATTAAAAAAAAATACTAGAATGACAACAAAACAAAACAAAAAAGAAACCCCGAGAGTGAGTGTTTTCTTCTGCACGAAGAAGCGGCACGTGAAGAACGGATTCGCGTTTCCGACATGTCCTTCAGTGTATAGGTTAGGGAGACGCAAGATATACAACCACAGTAGCAGTGCATAAACGCGGAAGCAGGAAATGGCTATCCGAGCGAGAATCACCATGACAGTGACAAAGTACAACATACACAGCTCAAAATTTCAACTTCACCGCGTCCCCAGCATAACATCGATTAGAATAAAGTCGATGACTCCGCGACAGACAAAATCGGTACGCCCCGCGATGTTAATGGATATTGTGAAGTACGCGACACCGCACTGACAAGGCTCCGAGTAAAAAAAGGCCCGCCAGACCATCCGAACACTGAAATATGTTCCCTGGGAGGAGAAGAACACGCGGTTAGATCGATATATTCTGGTCGAACAGCAGGTGCCTTGTGGTTGTGCAAACGCTTCCACGATGGGGGACTTGTCTTTGAAGAGAAGAAGGGCGAGACGAATGCGGAAAGGAAAACCGGATGACTCCATTATAGTCGAAACAATTGGCGCCATTGAGTCCGGCACGTCCCTTGGGTTCGATCGTATAGTATTCGATATACTTCAATTATCGCAGAACCCGCAAGTATAGACACACACTACAATAGATGGTCGATGACAATTTTTCACTTTCACGAACGTTCCACCACGTTGCCGCCTTCCGTGGAAATGCACGATTTGCCAAATATAAATTTATTTACGACGCCGTTTATTATTAACGTGTGCGCCTAAGTGTGACCGCAGAAATCGATAAGAACTGCAGTGTCGTAAGTCACGCGCGAAAGCTCCCGTACGTGCACCTATTAAGGAGAATAACACGAGCCTAAGAACATATGGATATTCGAATCGCACTGAGCCAATCGCAGTAGCCAAGTCCACCCAAAGGTAAAAAGAAACCAATCTTTGCCTCTGGTCACGACGTGTCTTACGAAGCAGAAAACAATCTTTCTTATACGGCCGTAAGAAAAAGCTTGCACTAAAGCAATCATCTCCCTCCTATGTATACAACCTCACAGGTACTCAAGGTCCAGATTTTGCGGCCATCGGCTGCGGAAGTGCGAAGGATTCGCAGTTTCACTCTCACAGCGGTAGGGCGACGACGATAAAAATGAGTCTTAAAGCCGATCTTCAGAGCGCTGCCGTATAGCGCACACCGTGTAGTTACATAGAGTATACATGTATAGTACGCAATAAGTCGGTCGCGCGCTCAGCTCGCACAGTTGTAACCGCGTATTGCACCAGAATTTTGACACGCGGAAGAAATGTATATGAAATACGCCACATGGAAACAACTACACGTGATGTTTTCAAATGTGACGCACAATTTACCATTCGAGCATAGGTAATCTGGGTAATCAATTTTTTTTTCTTTCTAATAAGGTTGAAATGGGAGGCGCTGCTGTCCACAGCCCGGCCCTGAAACATCAGCTACGACTGATCCAAAGAGCTGAACGGATGGCTCGTGCCAGTGGGGCCTTGGAATAGGGGCACCACCCTGGCGTACAGGCTACGCTTTTCGCCCCCATATTCCCTGACACCTGTACTTGTGTACAGAAACCAGACAGGCTTTTCTGTACACAATAAAGTTTTATACTATCTACTACTAATAAAGTTGTCTGTTGTCAATACTAAACGAAAAATGCTGCACCGCTTTGAGGAAAGCGGTAGCTAACAATATCTCGTTGTCTTCATCACCGTATACCTCGTTGCCCACTTTCTTTTTTTTTTTTTTTAGCTTGATCCGACTTTTCTGGGACACTCTGTATACAGTGTAACGGACTAAACACCGCTTCAATCATATACACTGCTTGAATATAGTCAAGGATCCGCAATGAGGGAAGAACACCGAAATAAGCATGAAGAAGGAAATGGCGGACTTCGCTGTAAAATGTTTCATGAATCCGCGACACTATATATATATATATATATATATATATATATATAGATGGTAGTGTTGGTGTGCGCCCACAACAGTATATACACGCGGCTTCTTTGCTCCCCAGAGCTCGCGACCGTCGATGACGAAGTCCAAGTCTGGAATATCTAGAACGCAATGACGGACTTAGTAAAGCAGGCCTTAGTCCCAGTGTTACACGACTCCGTAACATTCAGTGGCACCGTTTGTATATGGGCCCATTACAGTATACATATATATACGCGGCCTCTTTGCTCTCCAGAGCTCTCGACAGTAGACGACGGAGACGAAGTCTCGAATGACGATGTAAGAACGAAACGACGAAATAGCTAAGTAGGCTTCAGCTCCATTGTTTCATGACTCCGTAACATTTGGGTGACAGCGGTGGGATGTACACACTGCAGTATACATGCACGCGGCCTCCTTGCCGCCCAGAGTTCGCGACTGTAGATAACCGAGTACGCAGGCAATGCACCGCAAAATAACGGGCCGCGGCACAGAGTAGGCGTGGTCGCAGCAAGAAGCGGCCGCAAGAAGAGTGGAGGCACCCAGATCGCCGCGGTTGAGGGAGGCGGCCAGAAGAGTCCGCCGCTGTCGAAATGGGCGCGGCCGCTCCAGATAATGGAGCTGTTGCTGCCGCGTGTACAGCTCAGCACTTGTCGACACGCGACGATGGCGTCTTCGGGGTCTCGGCGGCATCAAGAAGGACGAGCCGCACGACGCTGGCTGACTTAATTGAAACAATTGTTCGCATTACGAAAGGAAACAAAACAGCGCTTTGGGCAGGACGAAGTGAAGACGACAGGGCTTCGTTTCCTTTTGTAATGCACCAACCACCCCAGTCAGGTATACACTGCTGCAATTATTCAATAATAATATAATACTATCTGGGGTTTAACGCCCCAAAACCACGATATGATTTTGAGAGACGCCGTAGTGGAGGGCTCCGTAAATGTCGACCTCCTGGGGTTCTTTATATACAAGGCATAATAGTGCATGGCTAAGCCAGCAGACAGCCCTAAGTGCAACACCGGCTGACCAATCCTTCACGGTGACAGATGACACACCCTTTCCTCCACATACTGCCTTTCCATTGTTAGGCGACGGCATTAAAACATGGGCACACATCACTCCCATTCTATTACGTTTGACAGCCACAGAGCCAGCAGTCTTTTCGTAGGCGAAAAAGCTCAGTGTGTTCAGCCCCGATGCCAAGCGGCGTACGAACCCTCTCATAGCCCATTAAATCCTTTGGTGCCAATTTATTTCATTCTTTTTTTTTTGCTAGAAATTCGGTAACTGAACAAAACGCGCCAGAGTCGGTGAACTCGACCGCTGTAGATATGATGAAACGAAAAGCTATTGCGTCGCAGCCGTCGGGGCCAGTCAGCGGCGTATAAGGCGGCTCAGCAGACTCCGATAGCTCCTTATACGGATAACCACCGTCGAGTGATGAATGGCGATTTCTCAA
Source organism: Rhipicephalus sanguineus (assembly GCF_013339695.2). Classification (NCBI taxonomy): domain Eukaryota; kingdom Metazoa; phylum Arthropoda; class Arachnida; order Ixodida; family Ixodidae; genus Rhipicephalus; species Rhipicephalus sanguineus. The sequence goes on along the minus strand of NC_051179.1, from coordinate 72,301,195 downwards.
ACCACCCGAGCGGGATAAATATGATAAAGGGCTTCCCGCGCCCGTCAGAAAACGCGAGCGAGGAGGAGGGCGAGAAAGAAAAAAAGAACAACGACGGAGACAGAGCGGCGGCGGTAAGGCGGTAATACAACCCGCCTTTCCCATTACGAGGAAAGGGGAAACGGACACACACACGCGCGCACACACACACACACACACACACACACACACACACACACACACACACACACACACACACACACACACACACACACACACACACACACACACACACACACACACACACACACACACACACACACACACTTATACACTGTACATACGTACACCACGATCTATCCTCCCCAAAGAAATGGCAAGACTCCGCGGTCTACGGAGACCAGTTTCCTTGAACGAACAACCACCGTTATGTATTTTGCAACGGTTGAAAAAGATATACTTTTTCACATATAAGAGTGCTCGCAGTGTGCGCGGCAGTGAAAAAAAAGACACATTTGAAAAAGAAATGAACGGAGGAGTTTGTAGTCGAAAGTTGAAAGGAAAAGTAGTAGTCCCTCGCGAGCAGAAAAATGATAAAATGCCCGCCTCTGCTCTTTTTCTTTTTTCTTTCTATCTGCCTTCGAATCTAATCTTCTTATCCGCACGCACCCGCGTTCTTAAAAAGGAACTGAGCCTCCTCTTTCAGGCCAGAGCCATAAAGCGCAGACGCGTGGAGCCATTTCTGGAATCATTCCGCGCTCGGTCTTGAACGCCGCGACCGACATCAACGACAAGGAAAGCCCGAGACTAAAGGACTCTGCATGCCGACAGACGACATTACGCGCGCGTTTTAGCGCCACGTGCCTCGTTCTCTTGCTCCTAATATGTTGACGCGCTGATATGCGACCATCGACATATGCTTCTACACACCGGCAACGACAAAGCTGGGCCGTGTGCGGACAACGTGCATCATTGATACACAAAATACTCATACCACAGAGAAAACACGAGACAACAACTTCGTACAAGTTTGCGAAACGTAAGCGCATACTGCCTTTGGCGGAATTCCCTCCTCCCCCTCCTTTGTCTGCCCAGTGTGACATCCGAAGCGCAACGTTACACGCCACCTCGTAATTCTAGTGGCTGATAAGGTATGACGTCACAAAAACCTCCCCCCCCCCCCTTCACAACCCTCTCTCAACTCGCACTCCTTCGTTCCTCCTCCGCTTTTTCTGATGTCACAATCTTCCCTCCTCCCATCTACTCTTTCCTTCTCTCCAACACCGCGGGATAACGGACGGACACCGCCGGTAGTATTTCATTCGCAAGCGCGTTCTAATGCTAACGCAATCGAAAAGAAACACCCGCGGCAGTCTGTGATATCAGGGATGGGTGAAATACATCACCGAAAATCGTGTTCACAAACAAGACGATCGACTACATTGCGCTCTCAAAGAAAGAAAGAAAGAAAGAAAGAAAGAAAGAAAGAAAGAAAGAAAGAAAGAAAGAAAGCTCATATGTAAATTGCAAGGAGGAGGCCATGACCCCTCCCAGCATAAGCTAAAAGCCAATAAAAGAGAGCTTCATTATGAACGAAACTTTAGAGATTAGAGGAGCCGAACTTGTGTTACAGAACTCATTCTAAACGTTGGGGCCGGAAAGTTGGAAGAAATAACAATAAAGAAGAGAAACAAGGTAGGTAACAGAGGTAAATATAATCCGCGCCCTTCTTTCCTTCAACCCTTCCGTGCTGTCTTGGTGCTCACAGATTAATACTAGCAATCTCCAGGAATATCCTATCAACGTGGTCTGCAAAACGAAAAAAAAAAATACTGCAGCGTCCCGGCAGAGTACGGGGTGAGGCAAGAGCTAAAACGATTTAAAAATGATGGGACGTCGCCGTTGCTAACCTTTCTTTCGTTTATAAGCGACGTCATTAAGCAAAAGCTCATTTTCAACCGTACAACATTTAGGGACAAAAAGGAGTCATTACATACATTTCCTGATAACGTCATCACATGACATCGTCCCTTGGTCAAAGATAGGGCGATCACAGAGGCAGTGCAAAACCAGATCAGGTGCAGAAAGCATGCAATGCCTCCGATCCTTGAGGCAGTACAAAACCACGTAGGCGCAGAAGGCTTTCGCAGAGGGCCGGGCGAAGAGCCATACATCGACCGAGAAGAAAAAGAAGTAGGCTTTCGCCTTCGAGTCGTCTTATGTGAACGCACAAGGGATCCCGAGAGCTTTATTTTCAATATAGCCTAGAGCTCATTATTTTATACCGCATGTTCAGCATTTGATAAAGGGCGAATGGCCATACAGGCTTTACAGTACACAAATTATCGGGAAGCGCTGCTTACGGACCCGGATACGTAGTTAGTATTCGCGCAATATGGAAGTCAGAGCGGCCTGATCAGAGTGGTTTCGGGGGTCCGACAGACCACAGTACTGACCACACACCGCCTCAGTACAAGTGATTGTGACTTGAGTAAGTGCAAATCCTACGACACTGTGAAATATTAGTATAGTTTGAAAGTCCCGCTTATCCCCACAGAGGCCATGCGCCTCCCTCTTTTTCAATAAAGGACTTTCCATCCATCCTAGCAGTACACAAAGGCTAAGCGGTATGGCGCGCTAGCGGCTCGTGAGCGAGATCGTTCGACATTAGTAAGTCGGCAACCACCGTCAAATCAAGCGCGGACCTTGACCTCAGCGCCTGCGGCGAACCTGCCACCCACAGCAGCTGTGGACCATCAAACATCACGAAGCGCATGCCAGTTACTGAGGCGCTTTAGAGGAAACTTTTTTTTTTTTTGAAGCTCTGAAAATATATTATGGTCCAGTGAGAACGTGAGTTAAGGTCCCTTTTTTCCTGCCCTCCTCCTCCTAGGGCTGTCCTCAATGCCCTTGCCCTATACAGAGTAGCGCGTAGGAGCCTTTATATATACGCCGGCAGAATTCTCTATTCTTCATTAAATAGCTTTCTCTCCCTCTCTATCTCATTCTCTCGAGCTCTGAATAAAGTTTGCCATCCGAAACATTAAGAAAAGCCTTTCTTTTTTTAAAGAAAAATTCTGTGGTATAAGGATGTGGTAAAAATAATATAACACTACATGCCCCTATGCTGCCTCTGCCCTTCTGCTTGTGTCCTGACATGTATGCTATATATAAGGCGGCGATCAAATTCAGCTCGAGGAAGCGTCATAATTTCTCTGGGGGCACCACGTTTCCCTGACATGGCTCAGGCCACTCGGCGAGACTCTAAAGATTAAGGACTAGTTACTAAAGAAGCAAAACAGGGACGTACAGTTCGAGCTTTCTATAGGCGGCGAGAGGTGAAGGACCTGGCAGGGCCGTACACCCAGTGAAAGTCCACTCAGTATACAGCGTCAGCTTGGCAAGAGGCGGCTCCCCTGGTAGGCAGCTGGTTACCATCGACCACACCACACCCGCTCTCTCGTCGTCGCCACATAAGACCTCCCCTGCCTCCGAAGCACACCTATAGCGTCTCGAAAACCCTTCCTCGCCCATCACCTCTAAACTAAACGTAGACCAAGCACCTCCTTACTTCTACCCCGTCCTTTACCATAAGGGCACCATGTGCACCCCTCCGTGAATGGCCGGATATTCGCCTCGCTAAAGAAAAGGTACGAACTAACAAACTGAGACCTCCAGCTGTTTAGGTGAGGGAGGAAAGAAAGCTTATGCTAACAAGGCGATTATAAAGCAAGCAGTCAAAACAAAGCTGCAACCAAAAATAGAAGAGGATGAATAACATCTACTATATGAGGGATCACAAATGAACAACATGGTATGGCTGGTACGCCTGCAGAGTCTATAAAACTATATATATATATATATAATACGCACGCACAATCTAACAAGAGGAGGAAGGCAAGGAGAGGGGCTTTAAAGCCTTTCATTCAACGCGAAGGGTCCTCGGAAAGCCAGAACTGTGCACGCGCGCACACACACAGAAGCACACGCGCGCAGACAGCCTAATAAAATCCCTTTGAAAACAAGCTACTGAGCTGCAAGAAAAGAACAAAAAAGCAATGCTCTTATTAAAATCATAAGGTAGCAGAAATGCCGGCAAACTGTTTAAAGACGAGACGGGAAACAACGGAAACACATCGTCGCCCGAATGGACGAGCAGTAATGGGTGTGTGTCAATTCAGCGCGACGGAAAAATCGCAAGCACGAGTCAAAGCAGCGAGCTCGACCAATGCTGGAACAGAGGAGGCGGCGTCAAGCGTGTGGGGATTACGCGCGACTACTACGGACCGTAGCGCGACTGTCACGCGTCCCCTAAAGTCGTTTTTCCCGCATAACTCTCGCGTGTCCTGTGATCCGGCTTCTCCTGACGCGCGTTCCACACAGGGTTCGGCGCAGTTGCACAATATAGCGAGAAATGGAGCGAGTTCTTCAGCGATGGCGCTACCTGACGGCGAGCTTCATGGAGTGGTAAAGCGGAAAACGCCGTGAAACATTTCTTATGTTCATGCGCTGCGGTTCTATGCGGAAGCGTGCACGCCGCGCACATTCGCCGCGGCTCGACATGGTTCCACTAAAGTTGTCGAGAACGCAGCACTGCTTCTCAGCGTCGACTCCTTTTACACCGTAATAACCATAGAAAGAAGAAGGGATGCCCAATAATATACAGAGTGTAATATTAAGCACGAATTATGGTGCACCTAAACAACACCAGACTCCGAGTACAGCAATCCAAACGACTCATTAGCACAATGCCAAGGCTTGTCCACCAGGCGGTGCGACGTACTGGTTTTTCGCGACTTTCAAGCGCAACTTGAAAAAAATTACAGACCCTATTCAAATCGCGAAAAGAATGCTCAACGCTGTCGCTATATCTCATCGTCTTTCCATTATTACTAGTATCTAATCACACGTTTTCAGTCCCTTTAAGTGTGCATTACACTTCTCTGACGGTGCGTCGCGCCTAAAGCTTCAGCGGGCGGTGAGCCCTACCGGGTGTTTAATGCAAGCTGCTACTACTCCCTGACTACACTTTTAGGCACCTTTACAGCCATATTACATCCTACCATCGAAATTCATTGTCAACGCTAACACCACATCCTCAGCCATGGCGCTCTCTGGCTATAGCCCTTGCGTCATTAAAGCCCATTAACCATAATCATCATCTGACTACATACTTCCTTAATGTACAGTCAGGGGACCAATGTATAGCCATGTATTTATATGTCACATGTAAATGTCGTATATGTATTTAATGTAGTCATATATGTATATGTCATATGTAAATGTATGCGTATTCAATGCATAGTCACTGCGATGGCCACGCTATTTGCTTCTTTTCGTATACACCCCTCACACGAGCCCAGCTGCCCTGGTCACTGCAATCTCCAATGACACAACTTGTGCGCCGTCGCGATTGCGCGGGTTGCGCGGCGACGCGGCTGAGTATCGTCGCGACCAAGCATCCTTACACGATAATGGTCAGATGCGTGTTACGTAGCATAAAGCCATGGAGAAGAAAAACCGGCGGCTAACTAGTTTGGAGCAAGTGTTACGAGGTACACTTTCGCAACGCCACGGGAGCGCACACCCCGCTGCGCCGTCTTATTAAGAGACGCCGAGGAAAGCGAGACAGCTCGCTCTTACGCAACGACAGCCATTCCAGCCGACGAGGCACTGTATGGCAAGCTATAAGGGCGCGAACGTATTCGCCAGGTCAAGAAGCTATGAAGCACTGCACTCGCGAATCCCTGCAGCCGGAAAGTGGCAGTTACACTGCAGCACTTCGAAATTCATTGCGCAAGAAAGTGTCATCAGCAGCATATGAAACCTGAGAGCAGTGAGGAATACAGAAGTTGATAAATTATAAAAACGCCGGATAGGGCGTGTTGGAGGTAATTGGGAGAGGCTTTCGTTCTGCAGTGGACATAAGCCAGGCTGACAGTGCTAGCATAGTTAAATGCGCCATACATCAACAAGTAACGAAGCCGAAGTTGTGGGCATGTGACGCCTGCTGGAGATACAAAGGCGTGAAAAAATGATGTAACTAAGGTCTAATAAACGGGTGTAATATAAAGGACTGCCGAGGGGGAGAATAACAACGCTCTTGTACCGTTCACTCAAAGCTTGGGAATTTGATTCCCTCAAGTATCCCAACGAAGTTCCGCGCTGTATCTCAACGAATGTATCTCAACAACTGTAGCTCAACGAATGGCGTAAGACGAAATGACGAAAAATCCTTAAATTGAACAGGAGGCGTACGCTGGAGCTAACGTTTTGAGAAGCAGACTTTAATTGTCTCTGTCAATGCAGCAGCTGACAAGACCGCTTGCCGAAACGTTGGCTACAGCAAAGTCCCGTGTTCCAAGGATTGTTTAGTACCTTCAAGATTCCATATTCCACTGAGCTTCTGCCTTGTTTGGATAAGAACAAATAAAACATTCATATTTATTAGAATGGGCATGTGACATCAATTACAGAATGAAGCGCAGCAAACACGCATCCACGCTTAAAGCTCAAAGAGGGGTGTATGTACATGCCTTCCATTCTTCGCGTTTGCAGGTTATCGACGTTTTGAGACTCGAGCGATTGCGACGCTGGCTATATCGCACCACTCTAACCAACAACGACAGATGAGCGTGGGATGCGCAAGCCGCGCTAGTTTCGACAATTGCTCCGGACTGGCGCTGTATATACCCTGCAGTCCTAATATCTACTGCGGGCTCGATTCCGCAGCTTAAGCATCAGCATCCTGTTTATCAGCACAGTAATCTGTCCAAATTAGCCAAACTCGCAGGCCCTATGCCAGGCGCTTGGCCATCGGAAGATTGCCCGCCAAACAGTAATCAAAGCAAGAACGAGAGCGTCGCATTATATAAATTACTGCAGTGCAGTGCAGTGCTGTACAGTACAGTACAGTACAGTACAGTACAGTACAGTACAGTACAGTACAGTACAGTACAGTACAGTACAGTACAGTACAGTACAGTACAGTACAGTGCAATGCAGTACAGTATTGTTACGAGATTAATTCGTGTTCAGCGTTGACGGGATGGCAGAGTATGAATCTCGCATGCGTATCCAAGCATTTGGCCGGCACGTCCAAAACCCGGTCAGACAGTCACGTAATTTATGCCATACAGAGTTTCGAACGAAATTTACTTGATGAAACGGCGGCGCTGCGATCGTTCCCCTATGCCATAATAATGACGGATAGCATATATCAATATCGCCTAAAATATTCGTTATTATGGCTTCAGACGTCCACGCGGAGATTTCGCGAGGCTTGATCTTCCTAAATTTCCGAGTACCCATAGTTTATTCTAAGTGCATGAAAACAACAAGCCTTTGCGCACATGATCCATCATCGCAAACTGACGCAATATTTAGCTTCAAAATTGACGATTTCAAAGCCACAGACCGTTCAAAGCTACAGGACAGCAGTATGAGCCAGCACGCTCCAGTAACTCATTTCTGTAACGTGTAATGGGTTAACTATATGTATATTTTGTCATATTCCATCGTCACAGACAGAGAGCGACTAGTTAAAACTTAAGGAACAAAATATAACTCACATTGACTCTGATGAACACATTAATAAACCGGCCACGCTGTTGCACCTCATGTGTAATGTGTATGTTTATACGTATATGAATATAAGCCAGGCTTCCCTGCGAAGCAAAGCTGTCATCGATAGTGCCGTTCGGGGCTATCGCGCCCTTTTTATGTTTATATGTATATGAATATATACAGTGCGTATATACCCATGTGTGTATGTATACATACCTTGTTCTCATAATATTTTCTTCGGTTGGAACGTTCTGTTTAGTTCTTTCCCAAGTATGCACCTCTATATTAACAGCTGTAGAAAGTTCTATGGCACGACGTATAAGCCAGGCTTCCCTGCGAAGCAAAGCTGTCATCGAGTGCAGTGCCGTTCGGGGCTAATCGCGCCCTCAATAGTGTATGCACGCAGTCGCCGTGGCTCGAACAACGAGGCCGTTCCAAATCCATTAGTTGCGCCGCATTGCCATCGTGGCCGCAAGTGCCGGGGGCCCTCGACTAAATGCCACGCAGCATTTGCTGCAGTGCTTCTCGTGTAGTGCAGCGAACGTTTGGGACCATCCATTGTTTGCAAGCGCTCTGCAAATAAGTGCACGGTCGAACGGGTGGGACCAAGGGCCGCGCTTACAGAAACGACCGCACAGAAACGACCGCAACGTGGAGGTCATAACTGCTGCTTTCGGGCACTTAGCAGCACCCACTAGTCATCGCAGTGTGCGGCGGCGAAGCATAACGTTATACATACGCTTCATTGCCAACAACTTTATAACGCGTCATAACTGTGTACAATACTAAACCTCAGCCAACAACACATGAGGGAGGCCTCCCAAGCATGCAGGTCATTTAAGGGCGTGATTGACGCACGCAAGAAGATCTGGGACAGAATTTTCCAAAAGAACAAAAATCTACGTAAGTGCTTCTAACATGAACCATTTATGTGAAGAAAACAGGTGCTTTTGAAGCAGTTCCTCGGTCAGCATTTAAAGAAAAGGCACAATTTCTTCGTTCAACATTGAAAAATTAGAGAGAGAAAAAAAGAAATCGCTACTGGTGTAAACTAGGAGTTCGAGCTATCACCACAAAAACTATAATGAAGACTAATAGAGTAGATGTCAGCCAATTTGGGATGCGTGACGTCTAATTCGCAAATACGATCGACCAATGTTGCGCAAGCGGCGCTTACGAACAAAAAGATTTGCGAGTTCGCTTCATCGGGCTTGCATTCACAGGTATTATATAGTTTTATTCTTTCTTGCGAAGACGTTGCCAGGGCCCACGGGATCATGGCCGACGTCTAGGTTGGGTGCCCCCTTCTGAAAGGGGAAGGGGGATCTTTCTGCTAATTACATAAAGTTCGTTCATCATCAAGGAATAGTTCTCGTGTTTCCTTTAGGGTGACGACTCAAGTGGGAAAGTCTTATAACCTTAACCTTGGCCTCGCTTCCTTCCTGTTTTAATTTTTTTTTTTACATTTCTTCCACATAAAAGAGGAAGTTCACGGACACTGAACTCCTCAACATTTTGCTTTTTACGCGCCCACCTCCGCAAGCAATGCAGCTCCCACCGATACACAAACAGCAGCAGTGTATAACCGGATGACGTCGGCTGCTTAACAGAGGAACGCACATACGCAAATACCGTGGCGACGAAAGACTCTCTAACCAACAGAACGGTGGCCTGTGCATTTACGAGCCGCGAATGAGCTGGGCCATCGAAGGCCGCACCTGGACACAACGGGAAAAAAAAACGAATAAAAAAAAAGAGAAACGGCACGATTTCAAAACTGAATGGCGGCCGACTACAGCGAAACACACATACACCGACCAGCGGTGAACACTCTTCCTGAACCCTGTAAACCCAAGGGATCATCGACACGCGAACCTCTCCCCTCGGGCCATTTTTATCTGCATATGACGCGGGCACGTGCTATTTCTGAAAACACGGGGTTCATAACGCGAGCTAACGCCCGCGTGCGGAGGCTGCATAGACGCAGGTTCACTGATGTAAAGACGCTTCGTTGCAGCACAGCTTTTTTTTTTTTTTTTTCTAAGAGAAAAGGAGACAGGTCGAAGGGTTCCCCGATTCTGGCTCACCGCAGGGTAGACTTCGGGGTTTGTGAAGTTGTGGCGGAGGGAGTAGTCATAATTTGCTCTTACGAAGAATTGAAGTGTAAGACCTTTGTTGTAAGTTCAACGTGCACACAATACATTCTTAAAAAAAAAAAAGATTACCTGTTACTCTTTTTAATGAGTCGTGATTTGCCCGATATATAAATCTTTACAAACCCCCTATATAACAGGAAACACCTTTGCATCTTTAAAGATGCACGTTAACTCCATGTTTGAGAGTCGCGTCTCCCACGACTCTTTGTAGAGAGTATAATTATTTGCAAGAGATATTTGTATCCTTATATATATATATATATATATATATATATATATATATATATATATATATATATATATATATATATATATATAAGTGGCAAATTAAAGCAGGACTCACCAAAAAGAGTAAGAGACATTTCCTTTTTTTTCCCCCTTAGAGTGCACGACAAATCTATAGAGACAATAACAAGACAAAATATGCGCTCCAGCTCACACATAACGGCAGAATTAGCGAGCTATCAAAAAGCAAACTATGGCAGCTGTGTAGTACGTAGGCGGCGAGTGCTCCAGGACGCGCGGGCAAGGCCACGGAAATGTCCGGGTAAACAAAATCGACGTCCGTCCATCAACGGCGACTAGGTCAACGATGTCCACTTCGAATGACCTGCCTGGAAACCCCCAAATGTCCGCGTCGTGTGTGTACAGTCTTACAACGAGCCGCTTTAAAGTGGCGCGCTTCCAAACTCACGGTCCACTGGCGAGCCTGATCGCTTGCACATGTTTATATGTTCGCGAGGACAGATCGTTGCCATATGGATCTATATCGAGTACCGAGGATGGACTTCCCGACGCCCGCATCGCGGAAAGACAAACTCTTTGCACGCCGAAAACGACCCATGCTGCTGCTACTGGCGGTGGTCCAGAGGAGCGGAAGAAGCTCAACGACCGTATATATACACGGCGCGGCATGTGGAAACGATGGCGTCATCTGTTTGCAATCTTGTATCGAGTGCGCGATGCGCGACAAAAAAAAAAAAGAAAGAAAAAAAAACGGAGAGGCGACCCGCCGAGCTGTTTTCTCGAATGCCGCCGTAATACGGTTGACCGCAGCAACCGACAGATGGAAACTATACTCTAGCTCGGTAACTAATTCTGTACAGTGCTGGGAAGGCTGTAACAATACCTACAGCTGCGTTCTCTGATAAAGAGAGAATCAGTCACTCATTTAGCGACTGGTGCTTTCATAAAGGTTCCACTAAAACATAAAACACCCTGAATAAACCCCCCGCCCTCCTACCCTTCTCCGCCACTTTGCCGAAACCATTACACTTTGGTGTAGAAGAATCGACCTTTGGGCAAGTCGTAATTGGTTATACATCATACGTATGCCCATTTCAAGATGTATGTTTTGGTGTTTATAACCTACGCCGGTACAATTTAGGAATTACGTTCTCTCTATTCCGTTATTCTGTTTTATGCACCCCTCCCACCCCCCTTTGTGTTCACGGCGGCACAATCACGAATTCATGATGACTAAGCACCGCAGCGCCAGGCCATGTACTCATTAAGGGGAATATAAGAGGCGCGTCAGAATAGTGGGTGGGATCCAGCAAAAGAAAAAAGAAAAAAAAAACGACATGACTGAGGAAGTGCACATGAAAGGTGCTCACTGTGTTCTCGTCGCTATCATTATATTGTGCCCTGTCCCACCCACCAAATATTAGACTGTTAGAACACAATCGTTACATTAACCGGTCCTGAAACCACTACGTCACGCCTTCAGCAGGCATCAGGCGCAGGATAATCAAAGGATGGCATGGGATGATCACCCCTTCTGTCTACTCCCTGCCCCGCTAGAATACAGTTGGCTTATTCATTTTAACAGCGA
>NC_051179.1:72235476-72289560 GCF_013339695.2 Rhipicephalus sanguineus | reverse complement strand
TAGCCCTAATAGAACTAAATTGAAGAGTAATGGTGAAATTACGGATCCTTGCGGCGTGCCCCTCGAGCCCATCTCAAATTCTTGCAATTCCACATCTCCAACGACGATGCACACGCGCCTGCCAGCAAGGAAGTCACGTATGTAGTTATATGTTTTTTGTCCTATTCCTAATGTTTGAACTCTGTTTAAAATTGCTTCGTGTTTAACGCTGTCGAAGGCCTTTTTAATATCTAGGCCAAGAATCGCCTTGGTTGAGCTAGTAGTGTCATCAACAATGTGGTGCTTCAGCTGAAGCAACGCGTCTTGTGCGGAGAGATTACGGCGAAATCCTAGCATGGTGTGCGGAAATACATCGTGGTCTTCGAGAAAGGCGGTCACGCGATTGAGAACTGCGTGCTCCAGAACTTTTCCTACACAAGATGTGAGCGAAATTGGCCTTAGATTATCAAGCGCAACCTGCTTGCCCGGTTTAGGAATCATGATAACTCGAGCTTTTTTCCACGCTTCAGGAAGGGAACCGTGTTGCCAGCATTCGTTGAGATAAGTTACAAATCGGGAGATTGACTCGTCATCTATAAGTTTCGGAGAGCCTTGTTCGAAACCCGGTCCAGCAGCATGCCTCAAGAATTTTTAAAATCGGTTGATTACGAGCTGAGAAAACAATAATTCGTAGCGGCGCGAAACCATGACGCGAGGAGGCGAGTTTCAAACCCTTGCCACTCGCCCCGTGTAGCCTTCGCAAGCCAAATCCCTTCCCTGCCCTCTGCACTTGACACATACGCATGAACACGTCATGCGCATGCATGGTCACGTGCGCATGACGTGCCCGAGCACGCGAGCGGCGTTGCACGGCCGCTAGTTGTTTTTTTTTTCTTTTTTGTATGTAGCGGTCGTGGGCGTTGTGTCGGCGTTCTCTGCGGTGTACTGCCTGTTTCTGCGGGACGGGCATGAAAGTTGCAACATTTGTACGGGCACAGGTGTGGCGGTATCATGAGCCAGTGTCGCATTAACGTTTACTTGAACGCGGTAGAATAAATGAGCATAATGAGTGCTCGAACGCGCCAGAACATTACTTTCGTTTCCAGCGCTGGCGTCTGCTCAATGCGCTAACTGCGGGGGCGCGAACGCATGCCAAACGGAGGCACATTAGCCCCGCATCTCGCTGCAATTCACGGGAAAAAATGAAAAAGACGCACACATTTCCTTTGTGTGTCTCGTTATTTCTCCCAAGTTTTATTAATCTATTCAAGCAGCAAATTACACGAACTACACATGTCGTGTCAAATTATTATCGCAGTGTCACGTGCTACTGTTGGCGACGTCAAACCACTGCCGTCTACGTAGAGGACCAACGTCACAGCACTACCATCTACGTAGGGCCATTCTCTCATGTACGTCATCCCCTCATTCTCCGTGCGCGCGCCCGCGAGAGGAAGGGCAAGCAGCGTTCAGCTTGAAATTTGACCCATTGCCGCGGCGCGTAGCGTTGCAAATTTTGGCAAACGTGATCGTGAACGCCTAATGGATGCATTGCGCTCGTCAGCTCAAAATTGTCAAAGCTGGTGAGGGGCCCTTTAAAGAACCCCACTGGTCGAAATTTCCAGAGCCCTCCACTACGGCGTCCCTCGTAATCCTCATCGTGGTTTTTGGGACGTAAAATCGCATATAATAGAATTATCCTGTCATTGCACTTCTGTTTTTCAATATGCACCGAATGTAATTATTTATCATCATTAAATATAACATAAATATTGCTTTTTGTGTAGTCGCTCGTTTCAGACCTTTATGAGATCATGCTTTTTATTTTGTCTTTTTCTTTCGCTCCATTATATAATATTTGATGTAATGGATCCATTACTGGCCTACCTGGCTAAAGATCTAGATGCGTTATCGATATATTTTCGTACAATTTTTGTTTTTGCAATAAAACATTAAAAAACATACTGCGACCACACTACACTACTACCACGTAGCCTCCAAATCCGGCTTCGCCGCACAAGAAGTGTCACTGAGGCAAAGCCTAACCTTGCCTCCTAAAGAGGGAAAGTAAGAACGCAGTCACTACGCAATCAAACCGAACAAAATAATACTAACGACATGCTTTTGCTGAATATCCCCCCAAAATACGCACATACGTGTAGGTGCGATATTTTTCGGCAGACCATCGCCACCTGTGGGTGTGGTAATTCGTGCCGCCAATGTTTCTGTGGTTTGTGCAAAACTGATAACACAAGGTGTTTTCTATCCCCAGCAGTGATAGGTGGCTTAACAAAACAACACTCCCCGTTTCCTTTCTTTCTTTCATTCATTTCCTCTCTGTCTCTCAGATACAGACGAAGACACAGACAAAGAAAGAGATCAGATATTACATTTTCCTACCGTTTTTTTACACAATGACTTCTCTGCAATATCACACAATTCCCAGTCACATCTAAGGAAACGATGATTAAGGTGCCACGAGCACCGCAAAGGCAAACAGCGCACGGCTGGGCCGTAGAACGTTAAGGGAAAAGAAAATTTAACGCAATATCGCGCGTAAACACTCTTACCCGAAAGCAAAGAGCGCTATCTTTCAACATCCAAGAGCAGTGCAATTCCGCCAACCATATAGAGACCGCGAGGGGCACTATACCTTGACAAGGGCGCAATGGGTCCTCCCGCGCGCAAATACCATTTCACGGAACGCTCTTACGGCGCGGCCACCGCGCTGTTATTTTTTCCCATTAAGTCTCAAGCGCGAATCTCTCTTTTTTTCTTTCTCGCTTTAGTTCTATGGCGTGAAATAAAATGTCGCGCAAAAGGAAGGAAAGACGCCGTAAAGGGCTTCGCACCGACTGCCTCATTCAAGATGCATCTTACAAGAAAATGCGTCGCTCCACGCCGCATTCGCACTTATGCCCGGGGTTCCTCGAGAGCGAATAAAATGGAACCGTTGTAGCTTTGAACTCTAAGCAAAGAGGTTTGTTACATTTTTCTTCGGGAAAACCACTGCTCGAGAAAGTCTCCTTCAAAAGGGATCAACGCGATGTTCTGCTGCATCGCTAAAAAATTCTGCGGTAAGTTTCAACACGTACGTAGCGACAGTGCGCGGTACGTAAAAACGACGCTTTCAACGCAAACCGAGGCTTTAGCTTATCGAAAAGAAAGTTGTACCGCGGTTCTATTACAAGGACTCACTCGCTCGATTCAAGGCGCGCTTGGTTAACACGTTATACGCATAAACGCGGCAAAACGAATACGCGAACGGCGAAGTCTTCATACCTGCACACAGCTTGTTACCGCGAGAATGTACACCCCGTTTTCTTGAAGGTGCTGCCGTTTGTGTCCTAACAATGTTACTTTAGTGTTGATGTTTCATCGTTTCTTTCTGATGTCTCAGCGGTAATTATATTCACGGTGACCACAAATTACATGAAGCGACAACTTTTGTATACACTGCTCTCCTTTGTTTCTCTAGTTCGTTTATTTTTTTTTAATTTAGACACACATATCCGTGTCGCGTAAAAAGCGATGCAGTTCACGGATACCTCCGCGACCCTTTACTCTCCCTGTTTCATAACCCACAACTCTATCTTTTTCTTTCTCTCTCTCTCTCTTTCTCTCCGCGTTCAACGAACACTGAATTCGAGTGAACCTGTGTGAAATCTTTCGACCGGCGATCTTCCTACGCAGGCACCATCCTCGCCTCGAGATTTCTTCTTACGGACCTTGCTGACACGCTGCCTCGCGAAACAAGCGCGCGTCTCCCACCGTGCCACTGAAAGAGGACAGCCTGCAGATCATTCATTCGGCTCACGCGTTCATCCCACAGAAATGACATTCCGGGTATTAGACGAAGGCCTAGCTATACCGAGAAAAGAAGAACAAGAAAAACAAACTCTCGGGGTTTTGGCGAAAAGCGAAACTCTTCCTTCTCCTCCTCATAAACAGCCTCCAGGGAGCGCGCGCGATGAAAGCGACCGAGTCTTGTGACACGACCAAGCAGATGAACGGTACGGGTCGTGGCCGTGATTTGCGACACGCGAGGCGATCTGTCAACCACTGTCAGATTCGAGAAGCCGCGGCCTAGAAGAACACAGAGACCCGGCCATCCTATACGCTCCTATACGCTGAAGAGACTAGAGAAATGGATGGAAGAGAAACGAAATGCGAGAACACGAAGCGAGCAGCGAGTGAATGAGGAACGTGACCGTTGCATCGTCCGGGACACGGTGGGGGTTTTGAAAGAGGGCACTCGCGAAAAAGCGTGGATAAAGACAAGTACCACGCACCGAACTAGTAATAGAGACACGTCAGGAAGAAAGGCGTAAAAAGAGCAGGCATCGAGATCGGATTAATACAGCCACGGAGGAAGGAAAAATTGAGGGGAGAGCGTGGCGCAGCAGGATTGAAGCGAAGAAACAGTCTTGGCCCAACACGTGATCTCCCCGTCAGTGCGCGCGTGCAGTGCAGGCAAAGTTACGGCAGCGAAGCCTAACAAACATACACGGCCAATAGGTTGCGTCGCATAGATCACGTGTCGGGCCTATATAACGAGACGAAGAAAGCGAGGAGAAAAGCTTTCCGGAGAGTTTAGCACAACTGCCACGGCCATCCGCGTGACGTAACGCTCCCTCCAAGTATATTTCTTCTCCCGTGTATAAAGCGGACAACGCAATATAACAAAAGTGTGTACGCTCACTATGAAACGTTCACGAAAAAAAAAAAGAAAGAAAAATGGACGAATTCGTGCATCGTTTACGAGGCACATCGTTTACGAGGTAGGCCCACTTTCGGCAATAATGAGCAGCGCCCGAGAGGAGGAAGCAGAATGGCGCGCGAACGCACGTTTACGAACAGACGTGAGCGCGCGTCGTTCTGCGCCACACAGCTATATAGAGGAGACGCTCCCGAATTACGGACACAATAAGGGCAAGCGAAAATGATAAGTGCGCAAGAACCGCTACTGCCGGCACTGCATGCGCTCACGATGAAAAGACGAGGTAGGGCGTTTCCCCCTCTCAAGGCGCCAACTCGTTCATCGGCACGGAATCGGGAAAGGCACACAATGCCCATTTAGCCGATTGCGCCTATAAGGCGCGCGCGAAAGCAGAATCACGGCGACCCGACCAATTCCGTCGCCTCATCCGATGCCGAAGAAAACTTATTTCCGACTCGGCACAACAATAAGCCTAGCCCGGGAGGTGGTGGTGGTGGTGGTGAAAATATTTATTGACAGAATTTCTGCGGAGAAGCTCCGGATATGCGGAGGTTCTTGACTTGCGGTGGGGGGGCCCTCAGTCCAGGGCTCCGCTCGCAGCAGCCGCTCTACGGGCCCGGTCAATTAGACTCAGCTGATCATCCAGGTTCTCGCTGGCCAGCAGCTGTTCCCATCGCTCCGCTGTGGGATTTTGTATCGGGGGTAAGGCTGTAATGGCCTGGCATGCCCACGTAACGTGGTACAGGGTAGCTTTTGCTGGGCACCATGGGCAGTAAGAAGAGTATGCAGTAGGATGCATTTTACTGAGGGTGTGCAAATTTGGAAACGTGCCGGTTTGAATTTGCCTCCAGCTGACCGATTCTTCTTTGTTTAATGTTCGATGTGGTAGGGAGTAAGTTTGTCTGAGTCCTCTGTAATGGTTTAGGATGGCCGAGTAGTCGCAAGGGACGGGAACGGGCTCCTCAGAAGCGGAGTTGAAAGGTGCTCGGCTCGCATACCCTCGAGCTACCCTATCCGCTGCCTGGTTTCCCTCCAGCCCCATGTGACCCGGGGTCCATATGATCCGATGCCAAATCCGGGGTGTGTGTGTACTGGAGTGCTCGCCGGTGTCTGTAGCGTTCAGGAGGAGGGCGGGTTGGCTGATGCGCCCTTTAAGATAGTTGCGGCAAGCCGCTTGAGAGTCCGTCAGAACAGTGAGCGATCGTTGATGTCTGTAACCGAGGGCGAGAGCGAGCGCGATGGCCGTTTCTTCAGCCTCAGTGATGTTGTGGCACCACACGGAAGCACTGGTACGTTCTTTGAATGTGTGGTCCACGACTGTGGCTACTGCCTTGGTGTTCGCGAGATCGTAGTTGGCGGCGTCAACATAGTACGTGGTGTTCTTGTGCCCATGCTCTCGTTCGAGGGCTTCCAATCTGGCTTCCCGGCGGCCTTGATGCAATCGTGGATCCATGTTACGGGGGATGGGGGCGACTTTATACGTGGTACGATGGTGGTCGGGAATGGACTTGCGGCGAGCAACGTCCTGAAGCTGGCTGATATAGCCGAGGCGTAGGAGCAGGTCGCGGCCTGTTGGTGTTAGCGTAAGCCGCTGCAGCTGCGTGGTTAGTTAGTTCTGAATAGGTGTTGTGGAGACCCAATGCGAGGAGCTACAGGTGGCCAGAATGATATCGCGGGTCGCCACTCGTCGCCATGGCATGCGTGAGGAGGACACTCTAAAACTCGTACGTAGCCTCGTTGTAAGTAGCCCGGGAGAGCGTCAAAGTAAATATATGAACACCAAAGCGCCTATCGACTCTCTGGCCCTTGGTTGCAACCTAAAGGGCATGGAGGTAAATGGCTAAAGATTGATTGATTGATTGATTGATTGATTGATTGATTGATTGATTGATTGATTGATTGATTGATTGATTGATTGATTGATTGATTGGATTGATTGATTTCGAGGGCTACTACTCAAGTTGCACAGTAGAGCACTCCGTAATAATATTCATCGCGTAGGGTTTTTGCATCTAACCACAGGAGTGCCGCATTTCGCTTTCATATACATGCGGCCGAGGATCGAACCCGGACCCCCGTGTTCAACAGCGGCCACAGCGACGAATGAAGGCCATGAAAACAAGCCGACGCCGGAAAAAAGCGACAACTGGCGGTTATCACGTCTTGTTAGCTTAACGCACAGTAAAGGCAGGCATTAACTCAAGGACACGCAAAAGCGCACAGTAGGTTAATCTATAGTAAGTGGGGTTTGCAAGAGTAATCCTTCATAGCAGTTCATTTTAGGCCTAAGGCTGTCATTTGGAACTTTCATATAAGTCAGCGGCGCAGCTCGCGGAGCAAGAAGCGCGTTGAAAGGTGCAGCGAAAAGGCCGTCTCAGATTGGCAAGCCCCTGTATTCTCTCAAGTTATTCGATATCACCGTTATGGAGGCGGCATTTCATTGGAGATAAATGAGTTTTGCACTCGCTTGGAGTGCGTCAGTATCATCAAGGGACCACTCCCCATCCGCCTTCCCTACCCTCACACCGTCGATATATACGCATACGGGCGCAGTGCAAAAAAAAAAAATGAAAGCGCAAAAAGTTATACTTATTCCGCCTCTTACGTTTCGTCGCTCTCCCGTCATGATTCATCCAAGCTCACGGCGACCAAAACAACCTCGTGAGTGTTTCCAGTTACGAAAACCGTGTCAAGAGTGCAGAAGTCTGATGCCTCCCCTCTCTCCCTTCCTCCTTTCGCACACATAAACGCACACTACACACGGACGCCATATAGACACGCATTCATCATGGCATGAATGAACTAACGCAATCCAGCTCATACAGACGTGGCTCGAAGCACGCGCGCACTCCGCCTGCGCACTTAATTTATGTGCACGCACGCGACGATACTACACATAAGAGAGGACGGGGGAAAAAATTAAAAAAAATCTATTATGCGCTGCGTCGCGAACATGAGCGGCGTAATTCGAGCGAGGCGTCAGTATCTATATATTATACAATACGAGAAGCGCGCGTGAAAGAAACGAAAACTTGTGTCCGCGATGCGATGCAGAAGACGCGAACAGAGACGAAATCAGAGTTGAGAACTCGGCAATAAACGTCACTTAGGCAAGGGATCCAGAGTCGCGGCGGCGCAGTACGTGTACAGTCTCCAAATCGAGTTACGTTGAGGGTCTAGAGCGCATATCGGCGCTGGCAGCCGTCCAACAGTTTGCCTGCGAGCTATATTATACGCGCAGAACTGTCTCGAGTTTAGAGCGTATTTCGCCTCGCTCAGAAACAATGTTTCCTTCTCTGCACCCTTCTCTCTCTTTTTTTTGTCAGGAAATCGCTTCGATAGCGCAGACTTCTGAACACCGTACGGCCGACTCGGACATTGTCGAGCCTAAACACGACGAGCGTCAAATTCAACCGAAGGTCGCAAGTAATCGTTCCTCTTCAGACGAATAAGACGAGAAGCAGTTTTCTTCGACTCGCTTTCTACAGTGAGAGGTCTCTGAATATGCACGTCTGCACAAAGAGATCATTAAGTTTTTAACTATATATTTAGACATGTTTGCGTGCTTCCGCATGCACGTGACCTTATAATTGAAAGGTCCGCTACGGAAAAGCTGTGGTAGAAGGGACACCGCGTTGACGCATGCAGTAGCATTTGGTTCGATTAAGGTAGCGAACGGGAATTCACACATCAGCAGATACATCTTCTTATATACAGAATTCTTTCGTATTTAACGACGATGCTCTCTGTTTCGTTAGACAGCCGGCTAGTTTTTATTGTCACAGTTTCGTCACTATTTCGCGGTCCTTTACGGCAGTCAAAGTTGCTGGCAGTCGCAACGAGCGATTTCCGCAGGCAGCAGGATGCCGATCAGGACATTGGGATATCTTTTTTTTTTAATACCGAACTAAGAAGCTATTTGCAGTGATGCTACCGAGGACTTCTGATTTGGAGCAATTTTTGGAGCAGCAAAATTTCCGTTTTGGAGCACTTTGGAGCAGCAAAATTTTCATATTGGAGCACTTTGGAGCAGATAATTTTGCATCTGGGAGGACTTTGGAGCAGCGAATTTTACATCCTGGAGTGCAATACAGAAGCATATTGCATTAACATTCAAGCACCTGAGTATTGTTGTGAGGCTCTTATGAAGGCTAGAAATATTTCGATTCATTGCAAATCTCATGGAAAAAATCAACTCAGGAGCATAGGCGTGCGCACAGGGAGGGCAGGGGGGGGGGGCGGCCGCCCCCCCCCCAATCACCTAAGAGGGGGGGGGGCGAAAAATCTGCCCTACATTGACCCTTGCGATAGCAATTATATGGACACTCTCGGCGGATTTTTGCCGTCGCCGTTGCCGTAATTTTCCGTATCAAGTCCAAATTAATAACATCACCACGCGCATTCTAGCCGCGGGTAAAAGCTCGCGAGCGCTGGCGACGAACGTGGCTGAAGCGGAGATTAAACTAGCCGGCCGTCTGTCTCCGCCGCACGGACAGCGCATGAGATAACATCTTCCCGCGTGCGGGCCTGCCGTCGACTGCTCATCAAATAGAGAGGAAACGCCCCGCCCGTCTTTCGTAAGGAGCATGAAGGGACGCCAGGGGAGCGGAAGGGGGGGTGGGGGCGGGAGCGCATCGTTCGAAGGGGACAGTCGCTTGCGCGCGCGCTATCTCGAGGCATCAGGAGACGGCTCGTAAACTTGCTGTGCTCTCAACGCTTACTTCGCGTTTAGAGAACTCAGAGCAAGAAAACGCTTCGGTTCCTGGAGCGGCCATATTCCCTTAAACTAGTGTTTTGTTGAGTTACGCGAGATCGGATCCATAAGAGTTAGCTGCTAGTCCTACTTCGTTTCACAATACAATTTTTTGGTATCGCATTCATTGCTTCGCTCTTAAGCGAAACTGAGTTTTTTTAGCCGTTAGCTATTGACCCCCGAAAGCGAGGGGCGGACGTGTAACATGGCGTAGCCGCTTCACTGTGGGCCGTCAGCGACGGGCCCGCTACTGACAGCTGCGCATTTGCGGCTGCTCCGACCAGGAGATATGATTTTACTAATGAGACGACATTTTTAAAAAAGCAAGCAAAAAATTTGAATTGGAACCCTAGCACGTGAGCTCGAAAGGGCAGGGCCTTTTAGGGGGTATTTACCGCAGAGTGATTACAAACTCGGACGCGTGCTGGCGGAAGGAATTACGAAAAAGCTGTTCTGGATGAAGATCCATGGATAAAGTATATCTGAGGAAAGGTGTCAACGCGTTTCCACCGTTCGCGTGCTCTTCCATAAACGCGAAGCAAGGAAAATTCGACATTGTCCCATATATCTACTGCGAGTGATCCCAGATTTCATTCCGCGATGTCCGGAAACAGAAGTGACAGACATTTTAGCGGCACTCATGTAGTTATTACTGAACATTGCTTTCCTTACGTCGTGCGACGCTTGAAACGAGCTATCAGCAGCGTTTCTGGAACAGACGACGTCCGCCGATGAATCGCCGTCGCACTTTCTCGCTACCGATAGGCCTAGATGTGGTGGTGGTGGTAAAAACATTTATTAGAAAAAAAGAAAACAAGGGAGGTATGCAGGCACTACCCCTTAAGGGGACGGCACCTACAAACAGTAGGTGGGGCTCCCTAGTACGGGACCCCATTGGCGTCGGCTGCTGCCTGGGCTCGTCGGACCAAGGCCTTTTGGGCCTGAAGTCAGAACAGGCAAGCAGGGTCGCCTCCCACTCCACCCGGGTTGGGTTGGGGATAGGGGGTATAGCAGGATTGGAGGGGCAGGCCCGCACCATGTGGTAAATGTCCGAAGACTTCTCCCCACAGTGCGAGCAACTGCCG
This sequence comes from Rhipicephalus sanguineus, assembly GCF_013339695.2. Classification (NCBI taxonomy): domain Eukaryota; kingdom Metazoa; phylum Arthropoda; class Arachnida; order Ixodida; family Ixodidae; genus Rhipicephalus; species Rhipicephalus sanguineus. Next base: position 72,279,023 of record NC_051179.1, on the reverse strand, counting down.
GAAAAGGCGGGGTCGAAGTGTTTTACTTAAGCCTTTACACGGGCGTGGATAAAGGCTCTGGTCAGATTGGTAATGCTGCACAATTTCGCGGAAAGAATAGACAGGATGAAATTCGAGGTCTTCCTGATCGCGGGAGGCGAGTGGGAATGCCCGGTAAGAGAGCGCGCGGGCGGCGGCGTCGGCTGCCTCACGAGCCTCTGCAGAGAGCGCGTTTTGCTGTCGAGCCGACTTGCAGAACAGAAGCTGCATCGGCACCGTGCATGGCATCGTGGCTTACTCGGAACGCACGCGCGAGCGCTATTTATTCAGCGGAATAATTCTTGGTCCATGATTGCGACTTTATCGGCAGCCCCAAGATCGAGCTGCACATGTTCTGACGCGCCGGCGGTGCGATTGCCGGTGATAGACGCCCCCAAACCCGAGACTTTGGCGCAGTTTGGCGCAAATTTCGTCGATATTATCAGGATGGCGCAGTAAATACAATTTGGTGCACTTTGGCGCAGTTGGCGCAGGAGTGGAATCACTGTATTTGTCTCAAGTCCTAAAAACGCGAAGTGCACTGGGAAGTCACACTCCGAGACCTATACGTCACTGCGTATGGAGAAAATTATTCCACGTCACGTGAAGACAAAACGAGAGTGACAGAGAGAAGAGTTTCCTGAATGATGCATGCGTATCGTGGCGGCTTTTGAAAGTTCGGCGAGCGCTCGAAGCCGGATTTTATATTCTACCCCTAGGCAGATTGCCCGTGACGTCATGAAAGCAGCTCATCAGGGTGCTATACTAAAATAAAGCGTGGGGGGCAAGGTGACTTCAGTTCGCAATATCATAAACCTATTAATCACCGTGAACTTGACGGCAGCACTGTTTCAGAGGATTGTCACTGTTATCAGCTTGTCTCTCGGTTTTTTCGTGCTGCCGTGTTTCTTGTTTGAATATCCTCGGGGTGATAGTACCTCAAGATGGCGACATATATATAACGACGCCAATGCAAGCTAAACGTACAGATGCGGCTGTGCCTCAATCCCGTCGCGGCGGTCGAGCGAATGTCGCGCACTGCGCTGCGCGCCTCACGGTTGCAGGTCCGAGCGCGAGGTAACGTTCTCATCGTTTGCGTATTCCCCGCAAAGGCGCTGCACGCAATTACTGGAGGTGTGTCGCGGTTTCACCCCGTGACACCTGTAAGGCAACCAAGTCGTACAAATTAACGCAGGTCCCGTGCATTCTCGAAGTCAGCTAAGAAGACCACGCATGCAGTGCGAATCGGTCTCAGTCGTCGCGACGGTGACGCGAGTTTCTTCGCAGCGTAATTACGTTGGTCACTGAGAAACAGAAGCCACTGAGGCGGTGCAAACGCGAAGTCGCGAGCCAGAGAAGCATGGCTGAAACGCACAAAACGTCGTGGCCGGTTACACCTTTCTGCCGTTAAGTGAGCCCGCACCATGAGATCCTGCGTGCCACACACACGCGCACGCACATCATGAGTGTCCACTTACAAGGTGTCACTTGTTATATGCAGCACAGTGGAGGCTGAAAGCTGTAGAAGAAGCAATAGACTTTGTGACCCATGTATTTACGAAGACGGACTCCACGGGTTCTTTTGCACGCATCTATACCGCAGGTCAGACAACGTACGTTTCACGGAAGTGTTCCTTCACGCGCTGCACATTCTTCCGTTTTAATTTCGCCCGCTCTGCCGCACTCAGCACGCGAGAATGCCGGCGCGAAAAGTCCTATCGATGGTTCGCCGAGTCGGCCCTTGAATCAGCTGAGAAAAACTTGCGAAACGCCGCCGCTATATTTTGCTCAGTGGCAACGAACGCTCCGCATTCAGACGATATATATTAAGCTGTTCCGCGCTGTACGTCGCTGAGCTGCGGTCCACGAACGGTAAGGATCGAGACCCACGGGTTTCAAACACCCCCGCCAGCATACAAGGCAATCAAGGCTGACTACGCGTTCCTTTGGTTAAGGAAACACGGAAGGCCCGGCTTCCAATCAATAGTCGCGAGTGTACAAAGACGCGCCTTTGAAAGACAATCAAACAAACCCTTGTGCTGCATATCCTTTGATATACTCATCCAAAAGGAACCGTGAATCTGTGTTGCCGTCTCACTCAAAGTGAGAGTGTTGGATGCATAATGTCAGAATGCACATAGTCCATGTATTCCCAGAGAGGTAAAATTTTAAGACTACAGAAAGACAGCTCAAGAAACTCCGCGGGGGGGGGGGGTACCAAACATGCAAATCGTCCCAATGCGCGCTAGCACACACACGGTCTACAAAGCAATGTATGCAGCTTTGAAGTACAGTCTCCTACGTTCCGCTCAGTTGTATGCTGTATAGAAAGTATATAGAACTTTGTATAGAGTTTGATACGTTCCGCTCATTCACAAAGGCTCCCCCAGCAGTGCACACAACTACATCCGAGCCGACCAGACTGAGCGAGGGACTTCGCGAGAAGCCAGCTAAATAAAGCATTCGCGCCTCTCTTCACGACCGACGCCTGACGTGCGGCGGCCGAGGAGGAGCCGCGATCTTCACTTCGCTCCAAATTACACACCCGAGTGCGCGGAGTACGTAATCGTGCCTTTCATAAAACGGCGTAGCGCAAAGCGGGGTTGACACTTCCGGGCTAGCCCATTAGGGTGCGCCTTATAGGGACTAAGGCATCGCGACTCGCGGGGCAACAGGTATGTGTTTCTATGTGTATATACGTATTTATATACGCACGCACGCTGTGCCCTCGCACGACTCCGTGGTTCTCTCTCTTCGAGAAAGCGGCAAGAGCCACTCGAGATCCGACAGAACAAAGGAGCTACCACGAGAAGCCAGCAAGCTGTTGCGCATGTGCCCGGAAGGATCAAGACCGGCGGCATTAACGCAGAAGCTGAAGCCTGCCCGCTCGCGTGGTACTCTGGCCTCGGAACGTTAAGGAAAGCGAAGGGCATTCTTTATTACACAAAGCGTGTGAGGTGAGCAAGAAAAGGCCACGATGTTACTAATTTAAAATAAAGGCGTTCTAATTGCATCCAGGTAGAGTTAGTGTCTGTAACTCTACATTCAGCTGCACAACAATGTCGTGTGACCAGTAATTTTTTTTTTTTTTTACGCTAACGAACGGCTTCATACCATCTCTCGGGTAACTTTACCGCAATGAATTCGCGTATAACGTAGATTCGTGGAAGCGCTGGCCGTACGCCTTGAGAAAGGCGGGCACGCAATTCATACACACGCTACTGGGAGGAGGGGGGAGGGGGCACAGCTTTCGAGGGCACATGTCTTAGGCCATTAATCCCCGGATTTAGTATACAATTCTTACATAAAAATTCACACTACTATGCTCCTATAAACGTCGCCTACATTTAACGCGCCAAATAAATCAACATCGGTATTAAGTGAATTCATATTTTCCCGTCATCGTGAACAACGAAAGCAGGTACACACGACTCGTCCATCGAAGTTAATCCCGAGGCTCCTCACGAACTTGAACTATATTTTGGGAAACGATCGGTTGCGAACCGCGGCGGCCTGCCTGGAACGAAACATCGACCTCTCTCAGGGTGTGTGTAAGCTTCGCGCGATGTCCGGCAGTGCGGTCGAACTCGCATCTTTGCGTGAGGGACGGCCGACCTCGAGCAAGAACGCGCACGCTAAGCAGAATGGAGGAAGATCAATGCTCTCGCCACCTCCTCCCGAATTCAGACCAGGCGGCGACCGAACCCACGCATCGGGAAAAAAACCGGACAGGTTATTTTTCTGCTCCCACACATCCCTACAACATTCTGCATTTCCACGAAAACCAGGCTTGAAAACGTTCCCTTTTGGTTCTGTGAATTGAATGCGCGATTGTTGTTGTTGTTGTTGTTGTTGTTGTTGTTGTTGTTGTTGTTGTTGTTGTTGTTGTTGTTGTTGTTGTTGTTGTTGTTGTTGTTGTTGTTGTTGTCGTTGTTGTTGTCGTCGTCGTCGTTGTTGGTGTTGTTGTTGTGCACCGGTAGCGCGTCGTTGATGGAGGAGAAAACGATCGAAACAAAATATCGAACATTACGGAAGCGAAATGAGAAAATTCCAAGGCATTGATAGAAAAAAAAAAACGCGGGAGAAACACATCTCGTTTCCGAAAACGACAACGAAGAAAGAAGGAGAGAAAAGAAAATTAGAGAAGAGGCAAGTCCTATCGTTTTATGGCTAACCCCCTGTCAAAGCGAACACGTCGCCATCCATTTTGTGCATTGTTATGACATGAGTGCCTAAAAATGGCTCTCCTTTCTTAGCGGACACATCTCAATGTCAAGGGTAAGCTCTTCCTCTTAGTACTAAATGTCAGTGCGTGTGTTCAGTGGAATATCCACAACACCGCCATCCGTATCACAGATCCCCATCCCAATCCCCATCCGTATCACCGCCATCCGTATCAGAGAAAGAAAGAAAGAAAAGAAAAGAAAAGAAAAGAAAAGAAAAGAAAGAAAGAAAGAAAGAAAGAAAGAAAGAAAGAAAGAAAGAAAGAAAGAAAGAAAGAAAGAAAGAAAGAAAGAAAGAAAGAAAGAAAGAAAGAAAGAAAGAAAGAAAGAAAGAAAAAAGAAAGAAAGACCATTTTCGAACTGTTCTTCAGCCACTAAGGTATGACCGCTCTGGAAAGCGGCATATGCCAATGCGTGTACCATATACGAAGGGTAGACAACGAATAACCACAGCGGGGAAACAACGCACGACAAAGGCGTCAGTGCGTCTGCTACGGGTGAACGGAGACGCATGCTTTCGATTTGCATACCGCCGAAAACCACGATGTTCGAGCGACTCAAGGGGCCTCAAGCAGCGTCGGTATTATGCAAACGCCAAGCGGTGAGAGTGAGCCGCTGATGGTGATCGCGGAAGCAGCTGCGACGATCCGCGAGCGCTCCTTTTGAAGCACCGCGCCCGCGCGCTCAATTGCGCATTCGACGAATCTCCAGGCACCGGAACAGCGACGCCGTTCTTGTATACAAGCTCTGTTATGTGCAATGAAAGTCGGAAATAAAGAACACGCAACCCCACTCGACGTTTTCGAGTTAAAAGTGGTTGATTTCGAAGCTTTCAATGACAATCCTTCCAAAACACTGAGATGAGTTTCTCTTTCCTTAGTATATATACATGCATGCTCGCGTGTACGTTTGTGTGCTTACGTGCATGTTTGTGTGCGCGTATGTGCATACGTGCGTGTTAGCACACGTGTGCACAAGACGACGGGGGGGGGGGGGTGGATTTACAAAGGAAACATATGCACATTTCACAGAAAGAAAGCTTCTTGGTTGACGAAAAGTTCTCCCTGGTTCGGGATTCAAACCCGGGTCAAACCCTTTCCGCGACAATCGCTGAGCCATTTGACGTAACTAGAATGCTAGCTGCTTGAAGCGCGAGGGCAAATGCCGTTGGTAGACGAGCTACCTAAATAAGGCACACATCTGCGAAGCTATCTGGTTTGTTTCGTTAAATAAACTTCAGAGCCCGCTAAACTGTACAGGAGGGCACGCCCCGTTAAAGCACTATAAATAATTTCCATTGTGACTTGTTTTTACACAGCCAATATCATATTCGTAAGCGTTAATCACGTCCTGTACAGGCACGATAAATCAGTTTCTGTGATAGCTGTCAACCAGACGCAAACGCTAGTTAAAGACGAAACGCGCAAAGCCCTTTTTTTTTTTTATACCGAAGTAGTGAGGCCTATCCTTATTGCTACATGGCGTCAGTAAGCCTCGCGTATCATGACGTCAGGATATTATTCGTGAGTGCCAGATCCGACATTTAAATACCAACCTTGGAATAAAATAGTGACGTATTATGTTAACCAAACTCTCATATGTGAGGATCGTAATTATTCAATGTGCGGGAAGCGTACGGTATTGTAAATATATGGTTCCTGCAACTTAGTAAAGATGAGTCAATGCTTGTTCAAAGAAACATGAAATTAAGCACCATTTTTTACAATAACTGATCCCCAACGTGTTACTATAAGTGGTCGTCATAAGACGGACAGATGGGTGTGTTCGTCGTCAACTCCCCGTACAGTGCAGCGATAAGTCACAGCAGCCGGCTGAGCATTAGAAATGAAGAGGTTGGAGGGGCGATCCGAGGGTGATTTCGTTGGCTGACGATAGACGTGTACTCGTCTTTCACTGTACCGCACTGGTGTATTCAGGCGAAGTATACCAACGAAACGCCGGCAAATGCTGAAAAGCCCTTCAGATGCCTCCTATACGCATTTCTTTCTCTCTCTCTCTCTCTCTCTCTAACACAGCGTCTAAACTTTCTAAACGCACAGGGCCCGCATTCACTAAAGGCTCTTAGAATTTCGTTTGCAAGAAAAAAAATTCCGTCCAATCACAGCGCTACACAGATTACGAGCGAAGGCGTAACCGGTGAATGGCAAAGAATTCGCTCGCGAACGAAAGGCTTCGTGTGCTTGGGCTTCCGCTTTCTAGCCTGTGAAAGGGCGTCCTTTCTATCCTCTCCCGACCTATGCGCGTTGCCAACCTCCACATATGCAAGTTGCGCCTTTAGAGGAAAGGGTATATACCATGCGAGTGGCCGGCGGGATAAAAGGGGAGCTCTGGCGCAGTGTGGAGGCTGACTTAATGATCGATGAAGCCAATAAAACGCCACGCAGCCGCCGACAGGCATAGTAACCCTTTTCCCTATACCAAACCCCTTTCGCCCAAGCAGCGTAAGAGGCCGCGCGCTGGACGTCGAGGTGCTTTTAGGCCAAGAGTACTAGCTCCCGAAAGAATGCGTAAGGCGCAACAACGCTGCTGAGGGAGGCAGGCACAAAGTGCGCCGCGTGGCAAGACGTAAAACGAAACACGAGAGAGCGAACCCCGGCTTGGCCTCGGGAGAGCGGAAGCACTCCACTCCGTTCTAAAGCGCGGAAGATGCGTGCAGTGTTCAGCGATTCGAAAGAGACGCTACGGCGTCCCTCATAATCATAACATAATCGTAATCATAGTTCTTCTCACGTTTAAGAAATTTCGAGCGCAATTTCTGAAAAGTTATGTATATGCAAGCTTTGCTGTAATGCTGGCACATACATTTCTTGTCTTCGCTAACCATATTGCTGTGATGAGTTTGCAATCGCAAAGCAATACTCAAGGAGTGAGAAAAAAAAAAAAAACCACAAGATTCAAATTCCTACACTATGTTAAATTTGAACGCAGCAGTCTGCACAGGCATCTTCCCACTACATTCCACTACGGGAAAACCTTAAAAACGTCTTCGCACTTTTATCGTCTTTAACCTGCACTTAGGTAGACGACCGGTCTGTTTACACTCTTCGGTAGCGACAGCGCCTTGAGGCGTTTCGCTGGAAGGGTGCCTAGCTATAGCTCCAGCGGCGACGAGATAGCGGGCCTTGCATAAATGCGCCGCGCAAACAAGCGACACGCTTTTCAAGCGCCAAGAAACGCCAAGGCGCAAACAACAACGCTGCAGCGCCTATTTCCATCACGAGCGCGCGGGGTAAACAGCGAGAGAGAGATTGGATCAAGCTCGAAGGAGTAGACGCTGGCGTCCCCTCTCTTCACCTTCCGGCGAAGGAGGGCCAAGCTTAATGCGCAGGCGAATACAGAACAGAGGCACGCTCCAGAATACTGAGAGAGAGTGAGAGAGATTTAAAGGAACTCATCTAGGCCGCGTTAAGCCAGTGCGCTCGCTGCGCCGTGCTCCCTGATGGGTTGCAGAAGTTAGCGTCTCTTTTAAGCTCAAACCGCTATCTCTCTCTAGCCAAAGGATTGAGGAAGGCGGACGCACGAATGGTGATCGCTGGCTGCAATGTGACAAAAGGCAGGCAGAAATCTCGGAAGCCACGGTAGAAAGGAGAATGAGAACGTATAAGAATAGCGCAGAATTAAGGCGCAAAAAGATTCTTCTTTTTATTTTATTTTAAGCAGGCCATACATACATACATACATACATACATACATACATACATACATACATACATACATACATACATACATACATACATACATACATACATACATACATACATACATACATACATACATACATACATACATACAAGATTTTAAAACATACGAGGGTGCACATGCCAGACAGCCACGTCTGTAAGCCTACAGACAAAGGAGCAGCTGCTCCATTCGGTGTCGTCGAACAGGACATAGTAGAAGTGAGAGAAGTAGCAAGCCTGAATATCGGTTTATATATTGTTTGCGTTGTCTCGCCTCTTCAATGGTTCCCGTCTTAATTCTGCGCTATTGCTCCGTCGATATGTACTAAGTAAGAAACCCGAACCGCCTTCGTGAGGATGAGAGGCTGCCCCGTAAGCAGGGAGTGCTACACCGAAAACTACTCGGCCCATTGTACGGTAATGGCACGCCAGGATCTTTTGCCTTGCAAGACCCGTGGAAGGCGCCCAAGTTTCACATGCGCTGACATTTGAAGCGAATCGAAGCAGCAGCCAGGTTGCAGTCGAAACAAGCAAGAGATGTTTAAGAGCAGAGGCGGAAAAAAAAAAGCAACAAGCAGGTAAGAAATTGATGGAACCGGAGCAGTTAAAAGCTTTGTTAACAGGCACAATTTGGAGAAAGACGCATGATCGAAAAAAAAACAATATTATAGAGAGACAGCCAAAAATACTACACCGTAACAGACGTAATAAGAGCTGATTAATTTAAGCAGGCTATATAGGTGGCTACTTGTCGCCGTTCATTTTCAAAAGAAAGTGCCAGTGAGAATCACCATATCGTCACTGAAGATGCCCCGTTGAGTGACGTCAGAGACTATCATCAGTATCCGTTTTCCTTCCTCCGTAATAAGCATCTTGGGAGACAATGCGTATCAAGCGAGCGTTCGCAAAGACGGATGAACAACGAAGTACGTCCAGGTCGCGGGATCGAATCCCGGCCGCGGCGGTCGCATTTTCGATGGAGGCGAAAGTGCTTGAGATCCGCGTACCTAGATGTAGGTGCACGTTAAAGAACCCCAGGTAGTCGAAATTTCCGGAGCCCTCCACTTCGGCGTCTCTCATAATCATATCGCGGTTTTGGGATGTCAAACCCCAACAGTTATTATTAGCGAAGTAGGCCCGTGCTGTCATAAAAGTGATTAGCTGCAAAATAAAACCAACGCAGCTGTACTATACTTGAAGACAGTGTGCCTTCTCCTGGAAAAATGCGAAGACCTTCATGTCCCATCTGAAGGTTACGTGCAACGCACGACATAGCCTATCAACTATAAAGGGCTACCCAAGTGTCACCGTCGACTCGAAGGTTTAATAAAGATTTAACACTCCATCCGTAAACAATGGGTGTTTAAAGGACAATCGAATTTCATCTGTCGACAGACTGCGGGTGCGCGTCTTCCAGGTTAAAATTATTCGTGGCTGCGAAAACCACCTGTCAGCCTAACCATGTCGCGTTTCAAACCCTGCCACGCGTCCAATTAATTACCGGTGCTGCAATCACATATGTACACGTCTCCCACATACCTTTTTTTTTTTAGAGCGCGTGAGCGTTTGCCATCTGTTCTAGCAGCCTTTAATCTCTTTAAACTCCGGTTTGCCACGTCAAATCGTTGTGCCTGCACAGGTAGCACCATTTTAATTAGTGTAGCGGTCTGCGAGAAAAGATTTACGTTACTCGTGAAATAAAGTAAGATAAATAATTGAGTGGCTAAGGAAACTTCGTTAATAACCCTTTAACTATTTGCAGCATAACGCAGTCGACCAAAAATTAAATTATGGGGTCTTACGTGTACAAACTACGGTATAGTTATGAGGCACTCCAAAGCAGCGGCCTTTAGTCAAATGCGTACTGTCATTTCCTTTGTCCGAACAAGTATATCAATCATGTTGAGTTAGAAAATAACATATAGAATTCCTCAAGCTGCCACAGGCGAATTTTTTTATAGAAAAAAGAAAGGCAGCATTACTGCCACTTGTACCTGAAGCTGCTGCACCTGCAGCCTGCAGAGCGTCGTCAACGCGGCTAAGTCATGTTGAATAATAATAATAATAATAATAATAATAATAATAATAATTATAATAATAATAATAATAATAATAATAATAATAATAATAATAATAATAATAATAATATCTGGGTTTTACAAGCAAACATTGCGATACGATTATGATGCACGCCGCAGTGGAGGGCTCCGGAAATTTCTACCATCTGTTGTTCTTCAACGAGCACTGACATCGCACAGTTACACGGGCCCCTAGCTGTGAGACATGTTTCTCGGGCACCTCATTTTCTCTGGCCATGTCCGGCAAGTGACGCAACTTCTCTCTCGTTCCTAACAAAGAAGAGAGTTAAACAAGGGGAGAAAAAAAAGAAAAACAGCGAAAGTATTGCGAATACACAGAAAGAAAAGGACGAACAAGTAAACGCGGCAAAGACGAGAGTGAAATGGCAGCAGCTGCGCGAAGACCCGCCGAAATATACAGAAGCACGAACGTACGTCAAAAGGAGCGCGGCGCAGGAAAAGAGGAAGGCACCAGCGCGGGAGAGAATGATGGCCACGCCCGAGTCAAGACCCCCCGGCGGACGTGGATTCAACAAGCAGATCGATGGCGAAAGCCCACGCGGGAAGAGCACGTGTTGAGGGAGAGAGAGCAAGAACGGGACAAGACGAGGAGGCGAGCTGCTTCGCCTTCGCGGCAAGGCGCGCAGGTGATGAGGGGAAGCCGCCTCTTCGTAGAGGAAGCTCTTGTTCATTTCCTACTGTAAGCAAGGAAATGCCACTTTCGAGGGTTGTACGCCGTACTGAACACTACAGTGTAAACTATACTGCTGTAACAACAATAAAACGGTGCAGAGACCGCAGAGTGGTTAACCTGCCCGCTGCCTACAACGCTGAAGCCACTCAACTGTGTAAAACGTTACAGCCCCTCGATCGTTAAGCCGTGTTGCGTATGGCCTCACTTTCGTTATGCTTACCAAAGTACGGTACCGTGAGTGTTTGCTGTTGAAGACGGATGTTTTCGTTTTCGCTAAATCTCGTCGTCAAACAGCAGAATTTCGAACAGAGGGAACGCGTGATGAAGAAAGGAACACCGAGACAATGTCGCTGCTGTTCTTGTCTTCTACGTCCTGTGTTCATGCTGTTCGAAGTTACCCTGTTTGACACGATATACCATCCGTCCAAATAATTTCGCCGCTTTCCCGTGTTTGATTGATTGTGTTTTTAGGATAGAAAAATGGGCGCACCGCTTTTGCATATTCTGAGATAAAAGGCGCGTAGACGACGATAGGTACTAAGGGAGAGATACCTGTGTGCCTCCCTGAAGTCTGCCGTCGCCTCGCGCCTTTCATCTCAGAAAGTGCTTGCGAGACGGCAGAAAGTTTTTTTCAATGCGCGAAAGGCAAGTTACGCTGCGTGTAGCAAGCATACACGGTACGCCCGGCTTTGCAGCGGATTCGTGCTTGCTGCCCTTTAACACCTTTCTGCATACCTGCGAAGGGCCCGCCCACAAAGCTTCAGCAGGCGCTCGCACAGCAAAGTGAAAACCACCGTTAGAGTTTTACCTTCAAAAGTGCGTAATGCGCTGACATACATACGCGCTATAGTGCCGCGCATAGTTACGACCGCGTACGAAACACATTCCTTTAGCTCCCCAAAACAACCGAAAAGCATATAAGGTTTCGAGAAACGTAGAATCATCCACGCTTTTTACACCAAGCCGACGCGCCAGCGCAGAACAACATATCCGTGGAGACCGGAGAAAAAAGGTGCACGTCCGGAGAGTTCAGAACAAAGCAACAATAAAGGCGGGAAGACACGCCTGGGGCGTTTAAATGGTCGTAAAGCAACTGGTAGTTGTAGGACGACGCCACCGTTTACTTTTTGTTTGTTTGCTTCTTTTTTTGTTTTCTGTCACGCACAGCAGTCGCAAGGGAATAATATGAGTGGCACACGAGGGGGTACAGGAATCGAGAGAGTGCATAGGGGACACCAGGGAACAGCGGCGTAAAGAAATGATAACCCGGCATAGAAAAACGAAAACAAAAATAATCGCGAACAAAAGCAATGAATGCATTCAAGAAAGAGAAGCGGCGCCTTTTACAACTACACCGGCACTTCATCAGTAGCGGCTCGTGGCCTCCCGCCTCTGCTCATGGCATGTCGTTTCTTTTAGACACGGTGAGAAGAGCTCCTTCAAGTACCCCGGCTTTAGTGTTTATTTTCTTTTTCTTTTTTTTTATGAAGATGAAAAAATACAGAAAGAAAACGTTGAGAAAGTTATAAAAACAAAACTGAAACCGAGGCTTCGCGGTGCGAAGCTCTCTGGCTTCTTATACAAGGGAGCGCTGTTGCGTGCGACCATCTCTCGGGAGAAACCCGTGGGCCGACAGCGAAGGAACAAGAATGCGAGAGCTATGCTCTCTTTCTGCCGTGAGGTGAAGAACGACGGGACGAACAAAGGAAGCGGCTGCATATAGTACACCCCTGGACAGTTGACCGTTTGTCCACGTCGTCGCTATTCGCTCGACTTATACTATAAACACCACATATATACCCAGCGTAAGGAGGGAGTTAAAGGTGCGTATTGTGAAACGTCGCTCAAGTTGAAGGTCCACTTCGACTCGATTATATTTATTAGCATCCCCTTCGAAACGGGGTGCCGACCGGTAGTCGCATAGCCTCTTCGTTATCATGCGTTGCTCTATTACATGTGGCAAGCGTCCTGACTATATGTCGCCGTACGTCTTTTCCTTCTTTTTTCATACAAGCTTCTGTTTTTACAGAACACTGTTGCCTGCGCCCTTAACGACGCCTGTTCTATCAATATCACCCTTGCTTTTTGTCAACCAATATTTTAGACGTCTCTCGCTTGCATCCAGTCGCTGACCAGATCCATAAGGCTCGCAAGAGCGTCAGTTCTCTTAAGAAGTTTCAAATGCAAAGGAAGGTACTTAAGCTTCTGTCAGCGCTACGAAGAGTCAGTACGTTAGTTTCAATGTACACTGGCGCTACTGTGTTCTGTCCTGGCTGAAATGCGGATGTGAGTCGAAACCGCGACCTAGCGGCGCTCGGCAGCAGGGGGCCAGAACCAATGAGCCGCGCAGCGGCGGCACAGTAATAATTTGCTTTTCAGCAACGCACTCACGTCTTCCCAGAAAAGATTCGTGTTTACTGTCAGCCCAGGTTTAGAACAATCATACATAATGTTGGCTTCAGTAATCTGTTCGCGCGGCCAGCACAGGGACTGCGGGTTCGGTGACTGTGACAGCTGCGAGAGAAAATTTTATACAAGCATGCGATAAGGTTATCGTGGTCTTTCATTCCATCTGACCCGCAGCCTCGCGTCAGAGATGGCTGTCCCTTGCGAGTGATGAAAAGTCCGGTATATACAGTCTGTATACTGCAAGATGATACGAAAGATGAAAAAAGCACTTCTTCCACGTCCACGCACTAACATACACATGAAATGAAAACTACTCATACGTATCCCGAAAATGGCAACGCCCCTGATGTCGTCATCACTCATGCATGCTGGGCGCGACAACGTTTCACGGAGCCTCTGCTACACAGCGAATGTTGCCAGCAACACAGCGCCATAACCGTGCTCTAGCTCTTTCCAAACATAAGCCAACATACAAGACGTACAATACTGGAACAATACTTTCATTGAGGTCACGAGCATGTACACATGAGCTACACTCGAATGCCAAGCACGCAATGTGCCGGGTCCTCGCGCAGAACGGACCCTGGCAGAGCTGGATTGTGTGCGATACATACGTGACTCGCTCTATCGGCGCTCTGTGAGCACGTATGCCGTGCGCTCGTATATGATAAATGGTGCCCCGCCATCGGTCAACTCTCCTTCGGCCGTCCCGCCCGCACGCAGTAAAGCCGCGGCCAACACTGCTGCAGTGCCGCGACGTCCCCTTATCTCACGTCCGAACCTCGACAGATAAGAATGCATAAACTAATAACGGCGCGTCGCGAGCGCACGCGACCATCCACCATCGAGAGGATACGCGACCGAAATTGAGAGCTCACGGCAGCTTAATAAAATTGAAAGTGGGGCTTGTAGTTGAAACTTTCGCTCACAGATGCCTGCGTTAAAGAGTGCATCGACCACGTAATCTTCATTTCATTTTCGAGTTGGCGGGCGACTAGAGGTGTGTGTCCAACTTGTATCGAAATGAATTATTGATAAGAGGCGTTTCCTATGCGGGCCAGCCAAGTCCGCTGTAGGCAGATAGAGGGAGCCTGCCAGCAATGCCAATTGTTACACCCCGAGCTGCGCTAGCCCAGCTCCACCCCCCCCCCCCATCCCCTCCCCTGTGTACAGGGTGGCCTATACCTAAGGTGAACATCTCATTAGTATTCAAGGAGGTAAAACACGAACGTTTAACCTATTTGACGATGGAAATGTCTGTTATATGACGTCTAATCATAATATCTGGGGTTTAACGCCCCAAAACCACGATATGATTATGAGAGACGCCGTAGTGGAGGGCTCCGGAAATTTCGACCACCTGGGGTTCTTTAACATGCACCTAAATCTAAGTACACGGGCCTCAAACATTTTCGCCTCCATCGAAAATGCAGCCGCCGCGGCCAGGATTCGATCCCGCGACCTTCGGGTCTGCAATCGAGCGTCATAACCACTAGACCACCGTCGCGGAGGCGACGTCTAATCATGGTGTCCATAAGCACAATAATATTTTTTTTTCGAATTATGTATTAACCGTCAGATTCTATGAGGTATTGAATATTACTGAGATGTTCACATTAGATGTGGACGACCCTGAACACGCCTTTCAGTAGATCTAATAGAATCACGTATAGTACAGCTCCAACTTCGGAAACATTTCGCTTCCTATCGGCACTTCTTCCTTTACTTTACACTCTAAGAAGAAAAAAAGAGTCATGAGTTACTCTTTTCGGTGAGTCGTGGCTTGCCACGTGTATGACTCTCTTTCTAGAGACACGCGTTAACTCTCTCTTTCGGGTCCCACGACTCTCCGTCGAGAGTGTAAACCTCTAAGAGAGTTCATGTGTCTCTCTCAAGAGAGCCGTATAAGTGGCAACTGAGGACTCCCAGAAAAGGGTCAAATGATTCTTTTTTCTTTCTGACAGTGTACACACCGCTGGTTATAGCGGCCATCCGTGCATATAATGATATTAATAATATACAAACTTATAACCCTAGACAGTGCCAGTTCGTTCATGTCATGAGTAAAACAAAATTTAATATAACAAAATCTTGCGCGAGGCAGCGAGCTCAAGCTATACACCTGCGATGAGAGAAGCTGCAGTCGAAAACTGTGGATTAATTCTGATCGCCAGGTGCGTCGAAAAAGAATAATAATTCTCACACAGAGGGTTGTTGGACAGCGATATATTTGGCGCAGCTTTCGTATCACCTGTTGCAGCTCTCATCGTGTCTACTCGCCAATAAAAGTCAGAAGTAAAACTTTATATGTTCCTATGCTAAACGTCAGAGTCTGATCTCGGGGACACACAATGCCACATTTAGACACCTATAATATCGTCAAAACGTTTATTTCGTAACTATATAGGTTATCTAGTGCAATAACTGTCACAGGCTACCGTCACGCGCTCCTGCACGCAACAATGGCGCACTGAGACAGCACGGGAGACCGCACAAAGGGGCGGACCCACCTTATCACTGCTGTGCCATTAGCGATTGTTGCCCCCGCGCCGTATGCTAGGGAAAAAAAAAAAAAACAAGACAGCGAACGCCGATGACAGCGTCACGCCCACCTCTGCGCGGCTGGTGATGACAGGCACGCAACGAGGAGGCAAGCAGCGACCGGGAGTCCCGATGCCTGGATTGCGTTGTGTGTTTGCCTTCGGGACGTCCGGATGGTGGCATACCGAACCGAAGAGCGTCGTCGTAACAAAACCGACAAAGCGAACGGCGGGCCACGTCGGAAGAAGGCGACGCTGCCGGGAAAACGACGAGTAACGAACAAAAAAAAAAGCAAAAAAAAAACACGGCAACGACAATCGAAATTGCGCGCTTTGTGCGCACGCTCTGTTAATATACGTGCTCGTTGGGAACCGGACAATCGGCAAAGCGAGGATCGTTGTCACTGCGGCGCCGAGTGGTCTTCGTGGCGAGAAGGAAAATTTAGGTCAGTGTGCTTGTTAGCGTTCGTATGAGATCGAAACTGGAGACGAAGACCTACACCATATACCCAGTCCAGAACTTTTGTCGTCGATACCACTTTCAGCGTGCGCTAACGATTGACCAGACAAAATTCGCGTGATGTTGAACCTTCGACGCCGTTTTGATTAAGTTTCCATCATTCTCAAGAACATCGGCAGAAGTCTATGGCTTCGGTGATGGGTTATGTCGGAAGGCATACGCTTAGATCAAAGCTTTCTGAAAGTAGCCACGAGTGGGTTTCCATTAATGAACCGACGTTCGGCTCTGCACCAAGATAATGGCGCGCAGTGAATTTAGTCAACCTGTATCGAGTGCCAACAGCGCGGAAGAACTGAATAGACGCAGCAATTAGGTCCGCGAAACCACTCTTGTGTGGGAAATGAGTTTATTTCACGACCCTTATAGACTTTTGTCTGTGGCCCGTACAGTCAGCCCGTGGTTGAAACTTATAATTGGTGCCCACATGAATGAGAAAGTCTGCAACCAGTATATTTATTGTTGATAAAGTTATACGCCAATGCGGAAGCAGAAAAACAAGGTTAACACAACAGCAAATTGAGTTGAGCTGCTTGAGGCAGCGCTACAATTGATAAACAACATGCCGTGTTAACTGCACAAGATCTCGGTACATGAATTCAGGTCGAATCACGACAGAAACCGGACTCCGAAGCGGTGCCCTGTTAAACGCTTTGATATCCGAGAAAATATATAGGTGTTCAGCAAATTTTAGATTCTTTTTCATCCTCCGAAATCCAATATTTTAACTATCCAGGACACACAAACACACACACAAGCATGCGACACACACACAGAGAAGTAAGCAATCAAACAACTGAGTTCGACGGTTGTCAACGCGTTTCGCACGTTAAATAAAAATACTGACGAACGTTGCCAAAAGACAGGCGCCACGTATTAATATCCTCAAAAGGTGGACCAATAAGCCCGAGACATTGCCCTGAGGCAGAACAAGCTCGCGTAAAATTCGTAATCAGCGTGCACCGACAAAATAATCAATAAACAGAGTCAAGATGTAACGAGAAACCGAAGAAGGCAGCGCGACACGACATGCAACCCCACTCGATAACGTTCGGCGGCGCGGCGCCGACTGGTACAAGCAGCGCAGCCGTGAAGCTGCGACGCACTCCCGACCTAAGCAAATCAAATCTGAAGGGGGAAGCGCAAGAGACGAAGCAAATGGCTCGGACAGCTCCTCGTACGGCGTGACGCGCATGGCACAGGAAACGCGCAACAGCAGCGCCAAAGACCGAACCGCGAAGGCTGGAGGACGGCGGTATCGCGAAGATGCGGTCATTGCCGCAGGGCTATACGGAAGAAATCGCAAGAGTATATACTGATACGAACACGGCGTCTTCCCTCGGCGTAGCAAAGACAAGTGCGAGCGGGAGGGTAGGCAGGGCGCTAGCGTAACAGGCGGGCAGTGTTGTATACACTGGAGCCGGCGTCTAGATGTGGCGAGAGCGGCGCGTCAGGGACACGGCAAATGAAATCATCACGCACGAGACGACAAGGGTGAGAAGACAATGGCACTCGTGGCCGGGGGGGAAAACGACACTTCCGTATACGCAGGGTCGTAACAGGAAGGAAGAAGGACAGAGAGAAAGTAAAAGAAGACTACAGGAGGGAGCGTCACGCGACACTATTGAGACCGGTATATATATATATATATATTCCACGTGATAGACAAGCACTGTAACTTCCACGTAATGCAACTTCAAAGAAACCTCTCTAGAGAGCACGACTCGGTGCCCAACACGTTTCGCACACGTGTAACAATTCGTGAGCATTTGGCGTATATAACCAATGCGTTCCGAAGCATGACCTCGGTGCCATGGCACCGAGGTCCTGTAACCAGTAACGGCGACGACCTATAGACCTATACAACATTCTTGGATGTATGTACTCGTTGTTGTGGCATGTCCTGCCGTTTACGACTACCATGTTTCTGATATCAATAACGAATCAATAACGATATCAATATTACACTGTCCTTAGCCGGAGTATACAGGCCTAACTGACGACTGCGTTTTGCCATTTGTTTCTATAGCTGTCCAGAAAGACGGCAGATATCTATGTTGATTTCAAACGAGGCCGGTCATGTTGTTGAGCAATCGCGATAACTTGTCACAATAGTAAGCAGCGTAAGGCGCGCATGCGCAGATGGGCCTACAGCATACCACGATAGGCAACGTTCCACGCACCCCTACCACGCCAAGCCCAGTTCACGAGATGGGCATTCGCTTCCACTGAAATGGTCCCATTATGTCGACGCCCCATTTGAAAGCCTCTTCTATATAACAGCACACGGCTTACGGCAGAGAACCGAAAGCATGACTTCTCGGCGAAAGAGATATCGATAGTTAAAGAGAATGCGATTGCACCCCATAGAAAGAATCCTATGGTGTTACCTTTACAGAGCTGCAATAAATTTACGACAGCCTCCACGCAGACACAAGAACATTGTACGAGATTGCAACACTTTCGTGGCGTAGCCTGACAGGTCGACAGCTGAATGAACCCGCAACACCTAACCGTGCTAGCTAACACTAGTAAAAGGAGGAGGGAGGGGGGAAGCACGGCTACAAAGTGCACTAAAAGCACTCCGTGTAAGGACGGGATTTACGCGAAGCGAGAGTGCCTGTCATCGCTAAGCCCTCTCGTGCGCTCAGGCATAAAACTGCAGTGACGACCAGCGAGCGACTTCAGAGAGGAGAGAAACCTAATTCGAGGCAGAAGAGGCCGGCGTAACGAGTTCCGAACGAGAAGCGCAGCCCATCGGGAGGTAACAAGAAACCCAGGCGCCATCACGTCTTTCCACTCAGCTGCTGCTATAAGAGCACCCAAGAAGGGCATAGATGAAGCGCGTAAACGTGAGTACATTAGGACGCCGCTCAGCGAGCGAAAAATGGAAAGCAGCGGCGGAGGAAGCTCGTGAAGCTGCCTAATGGCCCCTATACCGTGGTGCCAGTCTCTATAAGCAAATGACGCTTCGTTCCAACGGCAAGCGGCTCAGATGTATCAGTCGTATAGCTATAGCAGTTATTGATCAGCAGTGGGTCAGAACAAGGGAGGGTCTCAGTCGCGGTGCCAGTGCCGGGCTTCAACGATTCGTCTACCCACGTCTCCGAGTTTCTGCCAGCTTTTTTCAAGCGAAGCTTGTTGTGACTTGCAGATTTCGGTGGCGGCGTTGCCGTACGCGAAAAGCATGGCGCCAGCCGGGTACTAATGCGTCCCTCGAAGGTGGGCCAATCGGAAGCTTATTTGTATGCGCCGTTTTCCAAGAACTGATGCTCTCTCGATCGTGGGCTTTTCGGCGATCAGCCGTTTCTGATATGACAGTATGATATTTTATCGAGGGCACTTGTCCTTACAAGTTGCTACGTTTCATTGTTGCTTGGATATCGATGCATGACCTAACGTTCGGGCGCCGGCGCCGGAACATGAGTCATGATTCATTGTATGGGCACGATGCCAACTGCGTAGGCGCGCCCTCACGCCACGCCGGCAACCAATCAGAGGCGTTTGGCTTCCGCCGGTGACAGAAAGAAAGATAGTAAGAAACAACGACAGAAATAAAGAGACAAACAAACAAAGAAAAGTAGTAGGTCAAGCACGCACGCGCAAAGCTTCGCTGGCCCCCATTTTCCCTACAGTGGAAGGGCTCCTGAATTTTTTGTCTTGTTTTTGGAGTTAACAGCTGTAGTAGACCGATACGTGAAGATAGATTTGTTGTACTTCAATGGCCCCACCGGTGGGATATTATATAATGGTAAGGGCCGAGCTGGTTAAAGGGCCTCGTGGTTAGAGCAGTGGTTAGAGGGCCTCGAAATAATGTAAATGAGTGTTGCACGGGGACTGCCAGAAGGTCATATTCCTGTGTAAATGTCTTAGAAGCCAGGTACAAATAACATACATACAGCCTAACATGGTCTGCGAGAAACGTTACGTGTTGCACAACCATCCAGCTGCCTCAGTCGATGCCCGAAGGTGTTTCTCGGCCTTACGTGATTATTCAGCTTTCGCGGAATACCTGGTATTATGTCAATATGATTTTGAAGGTAATGTCTCAGTGTGCCCGTGCCCACTAAACGGCTGCAAAATTGGAGGCACCTTTTTCTTTCAGGATCAGTTGCGTTTAACGTGGCTAATGACGAAAAAGCTTTCGATATTGTGCTGGACTTCAACGCAGCCGGAAACTTACCGATGGCGTTTTGCGCATGTAGTGAAGAGAGAGAGAGAGAGAAAGAGAGCCAAAATGCGAGCGCTCCGAATCACAGTGAGCGAAAAATATTAAATTTGCTTATGTCAATCGATCGCGCTCAATTTCCTACGACCGTCTGGTACTTAATTTTCAACATCGCATTAAGGACTCGAGAAATGTACTACGCCCTAAAATATTTTCGTCCTTTTTCAATTCAATTTTTTTTTCAACACGCGCGAAACGGCATTTAAAGAGAAACACTCGCCTCCTCTAAACGAAATTTTAAACAAAGCAAATAAAGAAACGTCCGCGGACGCCCGCTCGTTGGTATATCGACGACCGCTAATGCATCGCGCGCCGCTCCGTGTGAGACGGGGACCGCCGCCTCACGCGCAAATGGCTCTATATATACGAAACAAAGAGTCGGCCGATATAACGCCGCTGCCGCAACAAGGCGAGGGGCGCCGGTTTCCCGAATGGTCCAACATAAGTGGGACGGTCAATGGGGGAGTTGGGAGCACGCGTTCCGGGGAGGGGAAAAGGCGACGACGAGTGAGAAGAATAAGACAAAGAGAAGATAGAGCTGCCGACGAGAGCGGAGTCGGTGACGGCGATTCGGACGTCGCCAGAAAAGCACTACTCCCTTTCGTCCCTCAAGTGTTCTAGATAGAGCAGCGTTTGGGGAAAGGAGATCAAAAGAAACGCAAGTCCTTTTCGTAGCTCGCGCCTACCCTAGAAAGAGAAGCGGCTGGTGGAGAGGGCAAATAAGATAGAAACACTAGAGAGCAGCAGAATAAAGACTGCGTGTACAGAATGTATACAGAGAGATAGGAGAGCGGGCATCATTCGGGGGTGCGGCGCGTGTTAGCAACGCCGTCATTGTCGCCGGGGCGTCGCTCGGTCTAGAGGCCACCGATGGAGCCAGGCTGAGCGATCCCTCTTCGATTATTTCGGACGGACGGATACGTCGGAGAAGAGGGGAGGAGAAGGAGAAACGCGGCCCGCCCCGCGGCTGTCAATACAGTCGGCCCGCGAGAGATGCGGTCCGCAACCCCGCGGAACAGCTCATGGGGTAAAACCAGAACTCAAGATGCTCGCTCGCATCGAGGAAACGCTTGTAGCTTGCTTCGACGTGTAAAGGAACATAGCTGGTGCTTTCTTGCTTACGTTGATTTCGGAAGGGTTAAAGTGTTTACGCGTGACAGGGGCTTTCGGGAGAGGCGATTGGCGGTTGCGCCAGTCGCAACCGCAGTGCATGTGGAGGAGGGCAGAGTCACTAAAGTTCCACCCAAATCTGCGTCAAAGTAAGGCTCCGATATCCTCGAGTTAAGTACCAACGAACAAAGCCACAGAAATACATGGAGAGAGGACTAAAAGTTAGGCGTCGTTCGTTTTGGTGTGTGTAGGGATGTAGAGAGAGATTGACGGACTGACGGAGTGAGTGAGCGATTGATTCTGTTTACCTTCCAAAAACAACGTTGGGGCTGTGAGAGAGGTCTCAGTGAAGCGCCGAGAAGCAATCTGGACAACAGCTGCCCAAACCCACGGCATGCGAGTGTTTACGAATTTCATCCAACGAATCGAACCCGCGACCTCGTGCTCAGCAGTACAGCACCACAGACACTGCGTCACAGAAATCAAAGGCGAGCTCGACAGCGTACTGTCGAGCTCGCCTAGGTGATGCTACATACACGACGAAGAAGCTCGCGCAAGCACTGCGGAAACGCATGCACCGCAGAGCCGTGCGTGCACGACAACGGATAAACAGGGGAAAGTGGGATGGTCGGAAGGGAACCAAATTTTGTCTGTTCCTAAAGGCTCGCCAATCGCCATCGTACCACCTATCCGGTTACGATCGATCCTCAACATTGATTTAGGTGCCGATCGACGAGCAAGTTTCAAAACGCGGTTCGTCGTCTGCAGGCACGAGCGCGCGCGGGATTGAAGTCCTGTCCCGAGTACAGGCGAAAAAGAACTGTGCAAGAGAGAGAAGAAAACAAGCGCGCGGGAAATTAAGGGAAAAGGGTGAGGGTGCGAGCATGCGTTGCCGCTACGTCAGTTTGCTCAAGTACGGTGCCAGCTGGAGTCAGAGAAAGACGTAATAGCATGTAGCCCAAAACAACAACTCAGAGTGTTGAACAAAGGAGAAACAATAACACAGTTTAAAAGACGGAGAGAAATGATATAATCAACTGGGAGAATGGGAAAGGGAGTAAGAAGGAAGGGACAAAGCAGACGGTCAAGACTGAAAGCAGCGTTGCCTCTCCGGGGGACTGAACTTACCATTTTCCTCGTCTCGTTTCCCCTGAGAAAGTATAACGCCGCTCTCCCGAGGGTCGCACGAGTCGTCGACAGCTACACGCCGAGCGGCCGATCGCTCCCGAGTGAAGCGAGAGTGAAAACTTACGAGCAGTACATACACATATTCGAGCGCGTAGAACTGTCGCGGAAAGCCGCTGATCGCCGCGGGTATACTTGCGGTAGAGCGGGCCGCTTTGTGTAAAAGGTTTACAATTGCTATTACTGACGAAGGACATATTCTACGCGTTATCTTGTTACTTCAGCCATGGCTGCTTTCATTATCGATTTATCTTGATCGTGTAACCTGTAACTTCATATGTGCTGCTGTGAATCCTTATAATGGGGGCTACTGGGTCGTCTAATTGCCGAATGGCAGCATTTCAACCGCCGCACCTCTGCCTGTTTGGCGAAACAGACGAAATAACTTGATTGATTGATTGATTGATTGATTGATTGATTGATTGATTGATTGATTGATTGATTGATTGATTGATTGATTGATTGATTGATTGATTGATTGATTGATTGATTGATTGGACGGTCAAGGATGGCGCTTCCCTATTGACCTTTATTTTGATGCATGAGGCATTTACACATGACCTAGAAACACAAACAACCCGTGAAAACACGACGAATCTATGTCTGTCCTTTCAGTATCGCGCTGTGGTACCTGCGTCGTAACGGTCAAGCCCTAAAGTGTACGTGTGTTTTTCCTAACTTACAGAAATCGCGTTTTGTTGTGCCTTCTTTTAGCTTGCGCGTTCTTATTGACTAACCAACTTGCATCGCCGATGATTGAAGCACACGAAAAAACTATACTACGGCTATCTTCTTCAACCTATACGTTCATCGTCAATTCGGTATGGGCAAACTATACAAGTGAAATTCGTTCCCAAATTGGAACGCGCGAACTTTAATAAAACTCGCTTCGTCGTTGAACTGCAAGCGATGAAACTTCAGGCAACGGAAAGTATGATGACAAAATGGAGCGCTAAGGAAACTTGCGACATTCGAGCCGAGCGAGCTCATAAGAGACGT
Organism: Rhipicephalus sanguineus; assembly: GCF_013339695.2. Lineage (NCBI taxonomy): Eukaryota > Metazoa > Arthropoda > Arachnida > Ixodida > Ixodidae > Rhipicephalus > Rhipicephalus sanguineus. The sequence continues at coordinate 72,255,321 of NC_051179.1, read as the reverse complement.
ATCAGGTGACAAGACTCACCTCGAAGTAAAAAAAAAAAAGCACAGAGCAGCAAATAATAACGAACACCATGACTTGTATGATACGAAAGGAAGCAAGCTACCTTCTACTCCAGTTATATCATGCACATCTTCATGCCTTCGCAGCATTAAATTCAAGCGCGCTTCGCGTTCGTTACATCGTTAGAGGTCGCGTCCCAAGCGGATGTACGTATAAATACGTTCCATTCGCAATCCGTCTTCGTAATCGACTCGAAAGTGTTCCCGCTAAGGACGACTGATGGGTTAATCGAGCGAATTCGAAAGGGTCTCCGGTGCTGCAGACTAGACCTATAGTGTAACACTCCCGTTAGTCCGTTCGCTCGTCGGTACATGTAACTTATAAGTGGTCTCCCTCTAGCTCTCCGTAATTAAGCGTTTTATTGGAACAAAATGTACGCAAGCACCCGACTGATCCACTCCGTTCGCGCGCCTGACCTTGTATCATGCATCAATGTCTCCCCGAACGCCACAGAGAAGTGCCACCGCCAGCCCTCTATAAACAGCCAGCTAGAACAGACATCAAATTCGATATTACGCAGTAGGTGTTTCTCAACATTGATTTAAAATACGTATTCTCTTTCTGCGTTCCGACCAAAAACTTAAACAATGCAACGTTTGTTCGCACTTGTGCTGCCGTCACGCTCCATGTCGACCAAATGTGTCTGTCTCATGCGGTCAGTATGTCATAACGCGTGGGGATGATGATGATGATAACAACTTTATTGTTCCGCCAGAAAAGGAGGCCCCCTACTCCCCGTCCTCGGCACACAGGCCTAGGCAACGGGGGCCGGCACCTCCGCGATTAGAAGCAGGCGAAGAGGTCTTGACTCCTCGACACCTGCGTGGCTCGTCACGGTGGTACCAGGCAAACTTTACAGCCACCGCCTTATTAGTCGGCGAGCACCAAAGCCGCACGCTTCGGGAAGCGTTGCAGTAAAAATATCAAAAACACCAAGGTTCGTCGCATACCCGTCCCCGACACGTCTCTTGGTGCAACCCCGGTTATCAAAGCGTTCGGGCAGAGCCCAACCGCGTGCTTCATCGTCCATTCACATCGTCGCAATGAACTTCGGTGATCAATGCTGCACTGCTCGACTCGCGTGTTCAGTGGCAAAGTAGCTCCGAAGTAAATAGAAGAGACAGGGACTTCGTCGAGGTTGTACGGCGGGTGGACGCGTAATCTCGGCATGTGAACTCTTAATGTGGCATATATTTTGTCACACAGTGACGAAGTTCAAGGTTGGAAAGACGATGTGCCGCTCGGGCGTGTTCCTTAATCCCTACATCCCGCGTACCCGTAGTGATGGAACCACCTTCCCAATAATAATTGTTGGGGTTTAACGTCCCAAAACGACGACATGATTATGAGGGACGCCGTAGTGGAGGGCTCCGGAAATTTCGACCACCTGGGGTTCTTTAACGTGCACCTAAATCTAAGTACATGGGCCTCGAACATGTTCGCCTCCATCGAAAATGCGGCCGTCGCGGCCGGGATTCGATACCGCGACCTTCGGGTCAGCAGTCGAGCGCCATAACCACTAGTCGGAACCAGGCGGGTCGGAACCACCTTCCTGGCCACACCGCTGTTATCACTAACATAGCCAACTTGAAGAAAGTGCATCAAACCATTATGAATATATTATCGTCCTACTCTTCTCTTTAATGGCCTAGGGCCCTGAGAGCATTAGCAGTAATAAAAAAGAAACACGTGACAGTGACATTCCGACGAGCATAACGTATACACGAGATAGCCAACTCAACAAGCTAACACTCGGACTTGCACTCGCTGCTTTCTCCGAGTTCGAGAGCGTGCGCGCGCTGGGAGGCGGTAAACTAAATTCAGCTGCACATTCCCAACTCCGCTTTCTTTCCCAGTGGGCGCATCGTTTGTTAGAAGCTAGTTGAGATTTGTTTTTCTGTTCCGAGAAGCCTCATTTCGGCCGTCCCGCGGTCACTCGAAACAGCAGCACGAACGGGCTAAGTTACTATACCGCGAGCCGCCAGAATTGATGGTTTCCACTATGGGCGCGCTGGCGCGCTGTTCCGCGTAACACAAGCGGCGGCGGCGGCGGCCCTCAAGCCACACGCGGAGCCCAACCAGTACCGAGAAGCCACGCTTCCGAAACAAATGGCAGCTGGTTGGTGGTGGTGGTGGTTCCGTGCGCTCGTTCTCTAATGAACCGCGCACTGACCAGGAGACGGCTCCTATTAGCAAGCATCATATTAGCGAGGCCAAACACAGCAGCTCGCTTTCACAAGTACGCGCGTGCAACACGGTTCTGCACTCGAGAGAGAGAGAGAGAGAGAGAGAGAGAGAGAGATCCATTCATAAGTTACACGCGTAAATAGAAAGTTGCGCAGCCTCCTGTTCAGCGCGAGTTCCACTAGTCCCCTCCCCACTCCCCCTCCCTAGAAGTTAACGCGTTGTTCGCCGAAGCCAGGCAGAGCTAAGGTTAAGCCAACATTTTAAACGAGTTATAATCACCCTAATTAGGTTTACTTAACTGCGAACAAAACTTCCCTCCATCTAACAGTAGCTAAACGTTTCGGTCCTGAAAAGACAAAAATGTGCTTCTGGTGGCGAGTAGCCTGAAACTACGAAAGTAACACGTAACATACATTTTTCTTGCGCTTATGTTCTTTTGTGGCCTTTTTTTAGAATGAAAGCTTGGCAGTAGCAGAAAAAATATTCAGTGGTGACTTACTCGTGAATGCAAGAGAAATGCGTCAGCACTACCGTTAATTATCTTCAATAACCTTGATGGCCAAAGCCAGCCAACAGTGCTGGTATCGTTCGAGCGAAAACGGCGGTCTTCACACAAACCCATACTCTTTTTTTTTCTTTCATTTTCCTACTTTAACTATGCTAATGTTACTGAATTAGAAAAAAATCCTTCGTACATGCACATTAATCAGGAGCAAGTAATTAATCGAAGGCTGCAAAGCTGCATGAGCGAATTTTACCAGCCTCCACAAGTACCGTGGCTATGTGTTTCCTGGCAGCACTTAGTGATTATTAAACCACCAACGGCTTTGTACGGCAGCACCGCATCTCTCAATGCGGGCAGCGTTGCTGCCCCACGACGCAAGGATTCGTCTCTGCAGCTGTATAATTAGTCTTCGCTAACCGCTAATGTGAAGCCGATAAAACGCAACGTCTGAAAGAAAAAAATATACGGATTACTTTTTTTAAAAACACCGCGCAAACTAGTTATGTGTATTCAAGGAAGCTATACGCAAGGTAACCCTTATATCATAGGAAGTGATCCCAAATCAAAACTTCGGGAACTCAAACGAGGTTACGTTGCTGGCTGTTCTTTGATTGCGGCAGTATATTACTGCAAGACGGCAAGACGAAAAAAAAATTGCGGAACTCCCCTGAACAGCTTCGCTGCACCCTGCGTCAGCTTAATTTATCCCTTGAAAACATTCTAGTATTCTATCCGCTGCCGTCCTCTAAACCTATGCCGCCCTCTTAGGGGAAGGTCCCTCAGCGCGTCACTCTAAGCGAACAAATCTACCGAGTGGCCTGCCCCTCCAGAGGAGTTATATTCCTTACTGGATCAAACATTTGCTGTCCCCTGACCCCCACCGCCCCCACCACCCCACCACCTCACCCCCCCCCCCCAACCTCCAGTTTATACCACTGTCGTCTTTCAACCCCGTCTCCTCTCGTTTCTTCTCTCACTCTCTTTTCCGTCCCCATCTCTGTAACTTCATTTCCTAAAGATTTCGCTCCATGGGTTATTAACGAGATAATACGGTGACTTCTTTCTTTCCAGAATATCGGCTTCCGTCTCCTATTATTGGACTGCTGCGCGCCTGCCAAATTCAGAGACTGCTAAGTCTTGAGCGGTAACTAACCGTAATCCCCGCTATCGCACCCGCCGCGTGGACGCTGAGCCTGCCCTAACGAACGCCGAGCTGAGCTCACGTTGAAAGAACATCGGAGGAATCGGAGGCATTATCCGTCTAGCTACAGAGCGCGCGCGAAATGTCGCTGACCGCTATTCGGTGCAATGACATTGAAAACGCGGTTGAAAACATCACTCTTTAGCTAGTTTTCTCAGGAAGGTGTATCACATAATTCAGCACCCATTTGCAGCTGCAACTTGGCTAGCCCTGTCAATTACATTTTCGCTGTTCATACAAGGGTGAGAGTAGAGGTTGCCGCATAGAGGAAGAAGGGTTATCTTATGAAAAGTTGGTATCTTCCCACTGACTGACGCTAGTTCGCAACGCAAAACGCGCGACAATGACAAAAGTGCAGCTTCGCCGCTTTACAAGCGCGCCATGCGGTGGAGGCATCGTGCTTTGCATCGAATTTTTTCTTTGCGCGCACTAAGAACCCCGAAGAGATGTTTCTTTCATTTTTTCCGAAAATAGACAAATGTTTAGCTTGATACCCGCTATTGCCGAGAAATTCCGCCGTAGGACTTTTAGAGGTATTTCATGGATACTGCACACAGCGCTAAGATTACAAACTCCGAGTTAGGTTCCCTGCACACCATTCTGAGTTTCACGTCTGCAGTTTCCCCGAACGGGATTACAGTATTTCAAGACAGATAAAGTAAGCACACACATTTCCAATTTTCACTCAGCAAGGTCGAACCACCTACTCAACAAAACATGCCAGAGAGAATAAAAATCGTGCTCACTTCAACCTATAAACCTATAAGAGCATTCAGGTGAAACGATCCAGGTTTCGGTAAACCAGAACCCATATGTTTAGATATTATGATAAGTATATATACACCGCTCGTGTGCCGCTGTGAAAAACCTGCAGGAGCGATAGCAAAGAGCTTCGCCTGAATCTCGCAACACAGTTTCAAATGGAACGCTCAAATGGAAAGTCAATTTTTTCGTGGTTTGCTTACGTTGGCCATGTTGAAACCTTGCTAAGTCGTGCCAACAATGTCAGCACACGTCATCTTCCAACAAACCCAATCACAACAACGGTTGTCCACGGAACACAGCGCAACGACAGCACACCGACACAAGGAGGCGATGTGTGCCGCTTGTTCCACATTGTGGCCATGTCTTGCTGATGCTGCAAGTCTCTGGCACGTTAGCCGCGATGCAAATACCAGGAATCTGACACAAAGGCATCTGACACGAAGGTATGAAACAAACATTTTCCCTCTCTTCAAAAGAGCGACAGCGCAGCAATCAGATTCCCGGGACGGCGTAAAACAAGTCACGCCATGGAGTGCTCTCGCTATGTACCGCCGAGCGAATGATACCGGCAGTAGTGAAGAACATGCCTTTCGCACATATTTCAATGCTGAAATTTCGCACATATTTCAATGCGCGACACATACCCATGTCACCATTTCATACGCATCATATACGCAAAACGCGCAACGTGATACAACGCTGACCGCGAAGAAAATGTAGCACGAACGACTTCACCGTAACTTTTGACCGAACATCGTGCAACGCTGCAGTGCCGCGTTGTGAAGCTATACGTCGGCAAAAGTTGATACGCGAAGTTTCCGCAGATACACTGCTGTGCATGGCTTCGAAAGTAACAAGTTGCTTCCTGGAGCAGTGAAGGAAACAGAGAGTTCAGACTTCGCGTCTACACAAGCGCTAACGACAACGACTGGCTCACCACTTACGTAGACAGCTTCCGCGAGAAACATTTGTGTTCCGCCGCCCGCTCCAGCCGTTAATCTTTCGCGCGACTCCACACTTCGCTGGCGGTGTGAAAGAAGTTAAATATATATGTGTATATATGGCTTAGATCCTACCAAGCCCGCACAAAGGCCGCAACGCGAGGCTCATTTTCGATAACTATTGTTTGTTGCTGCCGCGTTCAGCTATTGCGACTGTTGAGCGTTGGCTTTCAGCGCGCGGCTAATGTTACCCGCGTGCGAGAACACTGATTAGACTTCTCGGTGTCCCCGGGCCAACCAACGCCACGGGCTGAGACGCTCGAACCCGTCGGCATGTAGAGCAGAGCGCGGAACGCGCGCCGAGCAACGCAAAAAGGATGCGCTGCTGTCACTGCTGATGAAGAAATAGTTGGCATCTGCTCGGTCGGGAGCGTAGTGGGGCGCTTTGTGTTGGTAATTGATTCGGAGACGCGTGTCGCGCACAACATGGGGGACTATATAGTTAATAGCAGGTGGCTTTAAAAAAAAGTGGTACGAGCATTCATTGCGAGGGCCGAGAAACGAGAGGAACGAATAATTTAGGCGTTGTCGTATGGCGTTTAAAACAGACAACGAGAAACGAACGATGTGAGAATAATACAACTCAAACGCGGAACGAGAAAACAACAAAAAGAACAAGTGTGCTTCGTTTTCACCTGCTTTCCACAATTAATTAATTTATTTATTCAATTATTTATTATATATATTTATTTATTTAAAAGCATTACTTATCCCTGTTTAAAGGGAAGGGGGCGACGGGATGGACGTTCCACACACAATGCAGCTCAACAATGCTGTTCCTCAAGCGCACCATCACGATGAAGCACGTGCGCTCGCATTAACCTCATTAATTCATTAACTTCATTAACTGCGCCCTCCCGTAACGCCACATGCGATTCAAAAAGTACGAAAGTAAATAAATAAATGAACTAATAAGACACAGTCGGACTCGCTTAATTTCCAAATAAACTGGGCGAAGCACGGCAAGTGTGCGTGAATGCGCGCGTGCAAGTAGAACTCAAGGTTTATATAAACAGCGTGGTGTGCAGTACGCGTTTGCGCGCGGATTAGAGCATTTAAACTGTATACACGGCTCCCGTATAGCAAATGTAGCAGAAGCAGCATGGGCACGCGCGCGTGCGCGATAACGAAGAGGTTAATGTGTACTGACCTCACGGAGTGGCGCAAGGACGCTTCCAGCCTTGACGGTGCATTATGCTACAGGCACTGCGCGTGCAGGGTTAAATGGCAGAGGAGGAGACTCGTGCTGTGAGCTATATATATACATGTATATATATATCCCTGTAACTGCAGAGCGCTGTAGCGGGAAAAATAGCCATATGCAGAGTAGTTCACTTCCACACTCCGATACTATCGTGAGCCGTATTCGTATAGGACCCATAGAGGCACACAACACCCCATTCTCAACGGCGTGTGTAAAGTGTGTGTGGTGTGTGTGCGTGTGTGTGAGAGAGAGAGAGTGTGTTAACCAGTGTGTAGTGTGTGTGTGGGTGGGGGAAAGGGAAAGAAAGATGGAAAGGAAAGCGGAGAGTAGAGCAGGCGCGCGATAAAAAAAAAGATATGAACAAATGGAAGCTGTAGAGCGGGAGCACTAAAGCCTGTGTGCTTGGATGGCACGAAAAAGATCAGTAAGGCCTGTAAATGATTTCGCTGTGCAGCAGTTCGGGTCGGCATTCCAGCACTGACTTTCCGACAGGGAGCTTCCGCATGTTTACCACCACATCGCTGTAGCGGCGAAAAAGCCAATTGCAGAGTAGATCACTCCCACACACCGAACTTCGTGAGCCGTTTCGTAAGGTCCCATACAACACCACACTCTCAACGGTGTCGTATGGTAAAGATGTAGGAAATGGAATTAACAGTCATGCTTCGCGCGCGTCGTAATAAGAGCTTCTTATTTGCCAATGACGTCGCGCAGAACGATATGTTCGGTTATCTGCAAAGGCGAAAACATTCTGCACAAATAAAGGCGATTACATATTTAAAAAAGAAAACATAACTTCAGTTTTGTCTTTAAAGGGACATGTTATTTGGGGAAAAAAAGGGTAAGCATGTTTGTTTACAAAACGCGCTCTTCGAGGTTAGCGTCGATGAGTAGCTATATTATCTAGCAGTTCTTTTTTGTTCTATTTATACACGCGTTATCAGAAACATGGCATTACAATACGGGCACCGTTATCGATATCCACTGTGTGTGCTATCTAACGAAGGGTAATATGAACTGCGGCTTACCATAGCAGTAAACAATGCGCACGGAAACTGCACGGGCCCAATGAGTTCGACAGCGCTTATACAACGTCTCGCAAAGTTTAGCCTCGGCAAAAGCATAGGTCGAAAGAAATGACAGGACTAGCGCCACATCCGTGAGATAAACGTCAAGAATAGTGAGCATACGCGCTTCGCCGCTTTCGCGCCATGCGGTAATCATGGAAACACATTGTTACAAAAGCATCAAAGAGCAAAAAAAAAAAAGAAAAGATTCACACAATATACAGTGTTCTACCCGCTATAAATATTGCCACGCGAGCTTCTCTTATGTAACCGGTCTGTTACACGTATAACCACTGCCTTGCGCATACAAACCGCGCCCGGATGTCTGGGAACCTTACTTTAGATTGATCTGATTGCTTTGAGCGCGCAAACGCGAACAATGGAGTCTTTTTCCGGAACTAACAGCGATAAGACTCGAATGTACGATGCCACATGTACAAATGCCGACGCGCCTCACCGCAGAGATTACTCGACGGCCGACGACTGTTCTCGCCGCTATCAGTGTACAGCATGGAATTGCTTGTACCTTGACTTTTCATTTCCCGGGCACAAGTTCGCCCGAATAGAGAGTTTCGTCTTGAACGCACCGACCGCTATACATTCGTCAACGTCACGAACACGCGACAATATGATGCGTTGTCAAGTGCGGGGTCATCCCACGTTTAACTTCTTACCACGGCGGTCGCGTTTCAAGTGGGTCGCGATGCAGAAACTCCGTGTAAGGTGCACGTTAAAGAGCCCAATTAGAGAGCCAAAACCAATCCGGAATACCCGCTCCTATTTGCGATGTGCCACATAACCATATAGCAATTACGGCACCAGAAACTCCGAAATGTAGTTTTATAATATCAAGATACATATTAGTAAAGTATAGCCTTTTACAATACAAAATAATTCGTACTTACGGAGAAAAAGTTCAGCAAATCAGAAAAGACACACGGACTCAACTGCTCTGCTATTGTACAGTATTCTTTTTTCTTTTTCTTTTTTTCAACGAAACGCTGCTAAGTATTGAGGTTGAATAACCTAGTTTATTTTATTTATTTATTTATTTATTTATTTATTTATTTATTTATTTATTTATTTATTTATTTATTTATTTATTTGCAAACTGCGTTTTTCTTTTCGCTTCACCCCACTTGCGCAATGCCTCCCACGAGGTCTGTAAAGTAAAATCACTAAAAATAAGTAAATAAATAAATAAATAAATAAATAAATACGCTCTACGATGTTCTCTAATCCAGGAGTTAAAGGAGCAAGCGGGCGCATGTTCCGCCGGCACGCAATAAATCGCTACGCTTTAATATCCTCGGCAAATACGCGTTGGCACATACGCGGCCCCCCTCCTTTCATCAAGTGCGTGCGATCCGTGTGTGTCAGCACCGCGAGGGGGCCGCCGACGCCACCGGTGACTCGACACAAACGGCCCCTGAGCCCTGAGGAGAATGGCGCGACGACGACCACGCTGGGGAGGCCAACAAGGCACCGCCGGCCACCCCGAGCTCGGAAACCCCTCCGCGGTGTTTCCCGAAATCTCATTAGCGCACAACGAGCCTCTCGTGCCTGCATGCAAACGCGCGTGCCTTAGCCCCGGAGGCACGCTCTCTAAATCGAAGGAATCGGCTGCCACTGCGCCAGTGCCTGTCGATGGAATCCCTGCATCCGTACCTTGTGGTGATAGCTTGCGACGCATGCGCGCCCGTCGAACACAAGCGGCGGAGACGGCGGGCAGCTGGCCTGTTTGCTTCCAACTTTTAAAATACGACGTATTCCTGAGCGTATGTGCTGTACACAAATTTAAACTACGCGAAGAAAACACGCACACACACGAAGCGCATCGCGTGTTTCCATGTTCTTGCGTGTTGTCTTATTTGCGCAGTTTAAACTTGTTTGCTGAATCTATGAACCAGCCATCTCAACAACGTGCCATACTTCACTACATACTGTTACCAAGATAACATATATAGGTGTTTGAAGGACGTTACAGTTCACGGGAGATCTAGGCAAGAAGCTCTCATTCAACTTTAGCAGCGCAAGTTAGAGACGCACATATACGCAATAGAAGACACGTAACTCAGTCAGGGGCGTAGTGAGAATATCTTTTTTTCGGCGGGAGGTTGGGGGGGAGGGGGGGGTATAACCACCCTTTATCTATGTTCAGTTTGTGTTTACATGCGTCCGTGTGTATATGCACGTGCAAAATTTTAAAAAAAAAACGCTGCGTGTCTTCTCTTGTGTATGCGTGTTTTTAATCCTGCGCTACTAAAGATGAATGAGAGTTCTCGCAACCAACTAGCCCACCCCACCGCTTTGTTTGGAAACTTCTACGTTTAGAAAGTGGCTGACACCAAGAGCACGCGCACACCCACGAACTTCGTCGTTCTCGCTCAAGAGGGCGCGCCCACTCCGTCTGCCAACTTATTTCGCGTCAATATGTTGTTGCCCACAGTAACTTCCGGCCGTAAACAACTACCGTATTCACCCGCGCATTGTCATCACTGGCTAACGTTAGCTGTTGGCTATACAATGTCGCCTAATGTTGCCTTTACAGTTGACAACTGTTGTAAAGCACGCACCGAATACGGCGCGCTACGTGATCACAGCGCGTTCATGGCACGTAGAACGCAAGAATTTATAATCGTTCAATTCAAAAGTGTAACCAGAATGACCAGCGTGTTTGCGCAGAACAAGTGATTGCATGCGTGCGAAGCGAGCCATGCAGCTTGCGACTACAGAAGCGAGACGACGACGGTGGCAACAACGACAGTGTATGACGGCGACGGTATGACGACAGTCTTGCCTTTATTCGTGCCAAAAGAAAAGAAAGAAAAACGTTACAACGCATTCCATTACGACCACGATCGAAGCCAGGAGATTGCTCAGCCTGGAAGCAGAAGGAGCACACACACCCGTTTCCGGAAAACAAAATAACAATAAATAAAGGAAAAGGAACCACGCTGACGCGCAAGACAGTGACATGCTTTCACGACGACGCCCAATTAAAAAATAAAATAAAATGAAAATAAATAAATAAATAAAAAACCGCGAAACCACTGAACAGACGGTGCAGTACATTATATTGCAGCGCATGTGCGCGTAGCCCCGGCTGCGAAAATTGCGATCGCGGCTTCGTCTGCAAAATTTCATATATACGCACGCAGAATATATATCTGAAAAAAAAAAGAACAACCTTAAAATACCTAGAATAAGAAAATCTTAGCGTACTTTTCATCTGCGTGCCTACGTTAGCGCAAACACTGCGATGCTTCCTGACGGCGAGATTAAAAATTCCCGAACCTATATACCGCGAGTCGAACGTCGTCGAAAGCGAAGGAATGAGAGAGATGAACGCAAAAAAAAAAAAAAACAGTCTACGAGAAGAACAGCGTGTTCAGGAAAGAAATAAACAAGAAAAGCACGGGACGTGCGTTCTATAAGTGAAACTGCAGGCATCGAGCGAGAGTTCAATCGACACTCTCGTTACACTCCAACGGATTACGTGGAAACGCGAAGGAAAGACGGATCGTAAACATATCGAGCTGTGCCTCCTTGAGCGAGTCAGCAGGGCTCATTCCGTAGTCATCATTTCCTCGCGCGCGCGAAGAGCCTACGCGCGCGCTTTATAAGCACGGCACGCGTTGCATAAGCGAGTGCGTGCCCCGTGCAGAAGCAGTCGAATATAAGATGAAAAAGACAAGCGCCAAACTCGACGAAGCGTGTAGAGTCGATTTCTTCCGATCACGCTATATATCGCTTATATGAGCACTGTAGACGCCGCTCCTGCGTCTTCAGCCACGTAGTAGAGGCATAAGGAACCTCGCTATGCGGAGCTATAGGGGAAATAAAGCGTCCAGGCTCAGAACCAAGGAGGTTATATGCACAGAACCCCTCCGGTCGTTGCGGGCCGAGGCGATACGAGAGATGAATCCAATTACTGCACCTCAACAGCTATATGAACCGGTCAAGGAGCACGCGCCGATTGATCCGCGCGGCGAAATTCCGTGCATTGGTGAAACAAATTCGGGCACGCGTCTATACATACCTATATCTTAGTCATTATGTTCAAAAACAACTAAAACGAACGTACGAGGTGGTGCACGCCTTATATTCCTGCAATTAGTAGAACAGATCCGATCCTCTCTCAGTGATTGATTGATTATTTATTTATTTATTTATTTATTTATTTATTTATTTATTTATTATTTATTTATTTATTTATTTATTTATTCCCACGCTCAGGACATTGCAGGGATAATAATATTGTTTGGGTTTAACGTCCCAAAACCACGATATAATTGAGGGACGCCACATAGTGGAGGGCTCCGCAAATTTCGGCCACCTGGGGTTCTTTAACGTGCACCTAGCTAAATCTAAGTACGCGGGCCTCAAGCATTTCCGCCTGCATCGAAAATGCCGGCCTTCGCGGCCGGAATTCCGATCCGGCGACCTTCAGGTCACCAGTCGAGCACCATAACCACTAGACCACCGTAGCGGGTGATATATTGCAGGGAGTGGTGGATGAAACATACAAGACAAGCAATAGCAATGGATAGTGAAGTGGTACAAGGAAGCCAGCGATTACAGCATTTGCACCCGCTATTGAAGCAACCAGGTATGTCAAATTTTGCATTGGTGGCAATCGCGATGGAGAACATATGCGAGCCAAGCATCTTCTTCATTCGGTGCAGCAAGAGCCAGCGGCTCTTGCTGCACCGAACTGGCACGAGTCGCGTCGCGTCGGTGCGCGTGCCGTGGGGCTCCACGACGTCCTTCCTCAGCAGCGCAGGCTCGAGCCGTCGAAGTGCGCCCGGGGGCCGCGCGCGCTGAGCCTCGGTCGAGGGCCCCGAGCTCAGTTGGTCCGCGCAACTTGGCCAGCGGAGCGTGTAACGAGAAGGCGGAACCGCGCAGCCAAGCGTCGCCGCTCGCTGCCGGTCGGTCCGCGCACCGCACGCACAACACAAAAGCCCACGGGCGGCGGTGCTCGGAACGCATATAGTATACGCACGGGTGCAGCAGCACTCTTGGCGAGGTGCGTACGGAGTTTTGGCCGGTCGGAAGAAAATATAGCAAACAAATGAGAGCACGCGTGAAAGAAGCCGAAGAAAGTGGAGTGAATGAGCACACACACACACGAGATAGCAGCTGCAGCAGCCCAGTGGGCTTGGGAACATGCCAGGCGAATCGCCACAGTTTGGATCTATATGTAGATGCACGCGGTTACGGTTTCTCGACAGCTGGCGCGTCGCCGAGTCGTCACTGGCGACTATACTATTACTTCGCTACACTATATATTTAGCATTTGCTATAGTGCACAGTCTTCGAGGCTTTAAAAAAACTCGTCGTACAGCTGTGACCCTGGTAGTACAGCAGTCCGCAGTTTGAATCAAGAGCTGTCGTGGATTAAATGTTCACTGACATCTGCATAAGGCTCCGCGTTCACTTTTTGCTTTCATAAAGAACTCCTTTACTCTTGACAGCAATCTCGTGTAGGTTGTCGAAGTTGATCATTAAAAAAAAAAAAAGAAAGCAATGTAGGAAGGAGTACATTGGTTCCCGTGTGCGTATATCAACTTTTCATGCGCTGATTAGCAGAGCTGTTCGATAATGCGAACTAATGAGCTGTTTTGGCTAATAATCAATGAAGCGCTTCAGTTGCAAACTAATGAACGACGGCAATGAAAGCAGCACGCACGCTAATCAGTGTACGTAAATCGCGCTCCGCACGTATTCGATTCATGGGTCACCGATTATGCAAATTAATCGAGTAAGGACTTGCAACCGTGTTCACATGTGACCTTGACTACACAATGTGTATATGAGCTATAAGTGTATATATAGCATACACAGAGTCACCTCTCGACTAAACGAGACACCAAACACCTCTTGGTTATTCTGCATGCAGCGAAGAGGTGTTCGAGAAATAAACAGCTGCTCCACTACATTCAATTGTGGCACTGTCACTGAGGGCACAGGCTTACAAAAACTTTTGCTCACAAATCGGCGAATAGCGCTTAATTAGAACGCAGTAACTTCCTCGATTGGCTCATTAGCGGCGCTAACATTCGTTCCGAACTAGAGTGCCTCGATGCGCGCACCAGCGGAGCGCGCGGGCATCAAGGCACCCTATTCCGAACTGCTCCGATAGACGACGCAACAGTGCCACAGGCGCTCGGTTCCCAAATGCGCTCCCAGGCGACCTAAGAGGATGGTGAGAACCGCGGTGTCAACGGTCACAGCATGGAGGACAAACGCATCGTGGCGGTCACCGAAAAAGCGACTCTCCGAGCGGTGGGCAAATGTGCGCCGGAAATCCCTACAAGTGATCCGCATTGAATTCGTTCAGTGACTGACAGAGTTAGAGTGCCTGTGCTCTTTATCTCTAGATTTTGTTTGTTCTTACAGGCCAGGTCACTTCCGTGTTGCCGTGGTAACGCGATATTAAGATAATGCCCCCCCCCCCCCCCCCCCCACCACCACCACCACCAGGATCCAGGGGGAAGGTCGGAATGTCCAGATCCCCCCCCCCCTTTAAGTTTCTTTAATGTATACCCCTAAGAAGAGGGCTTATCGAAAAGAGTACCCCAAGAAGGGGACTCCCCGTCAGCTGTCCCCTCCCCTGGAAAAATCCTGTATATTCCAGTAACCACCACATCATCATCGAGCCGAGGTTGAGTGTCGAACGGCGTTTACCGTTCGGCGATCGCCTCGCCTTGTTCGCAGTACCGCGTGCGCCACTTGTAAAGACAGACGATCGTATCGAAAGAGTGATACGGGACGGCGCGAGTGCCCGACAAAAACCGGAAGGAGTACGTAGCCGTATGAGGAAGTATACCGCATTTCGAGGCGCGGATAAACACACGTGCCACACCTCAGAGCATGCACTCGAACAACACATAGCATCTGACGAACGAAACGGCTGCAACCTGCATATATACCGCGCCCGAGAGTGCCCGCCTAGAGCATCAAAAACACCGCGGCGCCTCGTCTCTCTCTCTCTCTCTCTCGCTCGTTTCATGAGGAGCGGCATCGTCGGACGACGCTCGATAAGCACGCGGAACCGCCACGCGACGCGATAAACCCGACATCAGAGATTGCGGCCGGCTTAAAATAAAACTGCGGGGCACCGGCCCGCCACCGATGTCGAGGCCTTTCCCCTGTAGTTACAAGCACTTGTGCCGTGGTTTCATGTATGCGTGTACATGCAGTAAAACCGCAGTCTATGGCAAGCAATCAAAAGCACAATGCGCGGTGAGCTGTTGCTTCAGTAATGTTCAGATGTGACGATGTATAGTACGGTCCACTGTTAAAGGGAACACTCAAATGAGTACCTTTCATACTGCTGGTCCCCTAAATGCAAGTGCACGTGGAAACTTGGCTCGTGCACAGCACTAGTCTGTCAAAAGGAGTCAGAATTGTCAACCACCAGTAGTCGTATGCAAATCTAAGCCACGGTGCTTTTCCAAGGGATCTAAATCTAGGCATATACTTCACGCAAGTGTTCCATTTAACAGTGGACCCGTTTGTACATGGGATGCTCTATGGCTTTTTTCCGTGAATTCATTCATCATCGCGATTCTAATTATTTTTTCTTAAAATACCTGGGCTTTTACGTGGTGAAACCGCGATATGATTATGTAGGCACGCCGTAGTGGAGGGCTCCGGAAATTTCGACCTTCTGGCGTTCCTACATATGCATTTACATCGCTTAGTACACGGGCCTCTAGCATTTGGCCTCCATCGAAATGCGACCGCCGCGGCCGGCATCGAAACCGTGACTTTCGGGTCAGCAGCCGAGCACCATAACCAATATGAGTACCCGCCAGCAAACAGCCCATCGTCGCTATTCATCGCACTGTGGCTGAGCGCATGCACGTGTTGACTGCCCGTGCGCAAAATTCTGAATCAAGCCCACTATACACGCGGGGTCCTCGCTGCACTGCACGGAACTGACGAACTTCCGCAGCGCTGCAAACCATTATTTTCGTAACGCCAGTATACTAAGCGATATCCCAGATTCGCAGCAACATGGAGCACGACAACGCGCGAGCTTCGCAATCCGCCATCGTCCATGACCGCATGAAACCTCCATTCATACAGCCCGCGGCAGAAGCAACAGCCGCGCAGCATGCAAGGAGGAGTCAGAAGAAGAACCAGCGCGAGGCACCTGCGTCGAGCGCGCACAAGACAACGCTCTTTTGCGTTACGCGGAAGGCGCATTTTCCCCCAAACATCCGCGCGCTGGAAAACAAAAGCACGTCCATCGCGTGCTCGGAAACAAAGGGACCCTCCTATATATATACGCATCGTTCTTTTCTTCCGGCTCCCCTGAAGCTGATCGGCGAGCGTACGCACGACCATTACAAAAGCACGCGTGCGTGGCCGTCCACCTAAGCCGTCCGTAAGCACGTACGCTACGCCGGTGAAATATATACTTCTCCACCCCTTTCGTCTCTAATCGCTACGTAAAAAGCGTACATAACCGGTCCTCCTGTAGCTTATACCGTGAAGTCATATGCAAAGGCAAGAGCCGCTTTCCTTCTTTCTCTTATTTTTCCTGAAGCTACAGCTCACCCTTCATTGTTCTAAAGCGCCGTCATTGAGCTAAAGCTTGCTTGCTTGCTTGCTTGCTTGCTTGCTTGCTTGCTTCCGTTCGTCCTTTCTTTCTTAGATATGTTTCTCGAGCTTTCTGCGCTGTCATTGCGTTGTTTCCATTCTTTGTAAAACACTGTATATTTCCCCGGCCTCAGCTTGAACCGAGCGTGTGCACACATTCTATACACGGCTGGTGGCTCTACGCATGCATCGATACGATCGCGTAACGAAGAAACTTCGATCGGCGCTAGCGTAATACCACGCGAGCCGGTGAGAAATGACGCTCTTTCTTGGAGAACGCGAACAACAAAGCCGTAAAGATTACACGGCGGCGCAGCGTGCTGCGCCCGCGCGCCTGTTTATGGGGCGAGCGAGCCGACGCACCGTTCTCACCCGCACTGTCCACGAACTACAACCCCGCTCACCATGTTGAGATACGAGGGCACGCCAATCCCCTATTATACGAATATCGGTATATTACGTAATCAATATGTGGCACAGATATCTTTAGGGGGGGGGGGGGGGTGGGGGGTGAAGGGAAAGAGAGGGGGAGGTAAATTAAGAAACGTGACGCCAGAAGAGCTAATGCAATTTAACGAAAACAAAAGTTTAAAAAGAAAGAGACTCGAGTACACTTAAATTTCTGCGCCCGCTAAACTACAACGGCGGCTAAAAATTAATCTAGACTCCTTCCACTTCGCAGCGTCTATCCCATTACAGAAACCCTTACGCGTAACACCCTTAGCAGAAAGATAACATTATAACGGTTTAGAGTGAGCGAAAAATAAATGAAAAATAAAAATAAAGTAAACGTCCTTAAACAGTGCATCTTCTCTCCAGTATAAATACTGCACCAATGTAGGCGCAGAGAGGACGCGGACACATCTAACACCCGCCGAAGTACCTCTGGAGTCACTGCGGCTTTCCGAATGCACCTTTTTGCTGACGGTGTTGTACTCAGTCAATTCTATAGTCACAGATAGAGTGTGCATTCCGCACGTGCAACGAAGGTCAACTGCACACCCGTATTGCACAGAGGGTGTTGTCCCGCTTTACATTAATTTTACTGTCCCGAGCACCGAGTGACACTCTTGTTTGTCTTCCAAGCACTTCCGGTCGAGCGCCTACTTCCGGTATTCGGAGTATTCAGAAAAGGTCTCGTAAAAAATAAAAAATGATACGAAATCGATGGTTCTGCTTCAACTTAACAGTTATATCGGATAAATATGATATCGGAACACACGTTTACTTAGGAGAAGGGACAATTAACTGTCAGGTTAACTAAAGAAAATTAATTTAATGAGCTTACTGAAAAATTCCGAATCGATGTTTCAGTCTGCGACACACTCATTGAGAATCACGCGGTGATCCGTTAAATTATGGCGTTGCGGTGTCTTAACTGGGCAGAACGTAAAATTAGGATGTCGCGGGTCAAGAGTCGCGTAAGTTTTGTGGCTGACTAAAGCGTGTCTGGAGGACTTCGTGGGACGCCAGCTTTCTCGCAAAATCTCGTGGATACGGCAAACTTTTTTTTTTGTAGCATGCTGTGTACGTATGCGTACACGTCACAGACAAGCGACAATGTCATTTACAAAGCCGCACACCACGCTCAACTTTTTTACTAGAAACCACGTAGACTCTCGGTACATGTATGCATATGCATATATAAAGCCGGCCTTCGCAACGACTGACACCCTCTCGAAAACAACGCGAGAGCCAAAACAACAGCACTCACCAATAGGAAACAACGAACGAAAAAAGACATCAAGAACAAAACGAACGCCTCAGAAATGAAAGCGGTGAAATAGCCAAACAATCTAGAAAGATCTCCTTTTCAGAGGAGAAGGCCTTATTCTTTCCCGCCAAGAGCGTGCACTCGGCAGAAAAGTATAGCGTTCCCGGACGTGAAGAATCGTCGTCGGCAAACGCGCATATAAGCCTGTACTACGCCCACCGTGCAGCTCAACGGCGATACAACAAAGTGTATGTATACGCCGACGGCAGAATAAGAATGCGACTATGCACGCCAGGCACTCAGCGTCAGAGGGCGCTCGCGTATATGCAAGCGCGTCGACCTCTGTCGAACGCAATATTCACGGGATGCCATACCCAAGGTTCTCTCATGGTGTATACTATATGGCCCCTTCACGTTCACCTCCTATATGGGCATGCACGGCTCAAAGCGGCATGCGCTTGCAGGACGATGGAACTTATAAATGGACAAAAGAAAACGAAACAAACGACGCAGACAATATGGCGAACGAAAGTTTTCTCGAGCATCACGTTCAACAAGCATGCCAGAACAATTCGCCGCAATTGAGACACGAGAGTCTGGCGGTCTGGATATTCACCGAAGTTATAAAACATGCAAACAAGCGCCTGCAAGCATGCAAACAAGTATGGCCGGATGAAACGAAAGAAAGAAAGAAAGAAAGAAAGAAAGAAAGAAAGAAAGAAAGAAAGAAAGAAAGAAAGAAAGAAAGAAAGAAAGAAAGAAAGAAAGAAAGAAAGAAAGAAAGAAAGAAAGAAAGAAGTGGATGGATGGACGGACGGAAGGGCGGATGGACATTGTAGACCCAATAAAGCAAAATACCCGTAAGGGTCGCCCCACAAATTTGCAGACTTTCGAAGGCTTGCAAAGAAAATTCAACAGTAACGTAGGCTTCTTTGATCTCTCTGATAAAGGCTATGTGATTCGCAGAGCAATGGCAGGTGCGTAGTTCGAGAACATTAAAGAAATTTCACCGTGACGTTTTCTATACGCATAGGACACGCAGACGGGTAATGGCTTTGTTATGGGCGACGGAAGCATTGAAATAGGTCGAATCAAGGCCAACTAGGCAGAGACGAAAGTGACACGTGGCCGCGGCATGACGCGTTCGAGTTGCACGTGTCGTGAGGGGGTAGTGGGTTCGGCTTCCGCCGGCGGCAGTTTTTGGCCTTTTGTTTTCTGCTTCATTTCATTTTTATTTATCAAAATATAATGAAGCCAACCACAACTTCAACTTTGATACGAGATCGCTTCTATAATTCAATTAAGAAAGAGTTATTACCTCTGCGATTTCTTTCGTTTGCCTCTATCGTTCATTTCGTGCGGTTGTTACTCAATGCGTGGTACGAAACATACAAATGCGAAACAAGGAAACTGGTAAATAACTATATCACTGTGGTGATATAGAACAAAGACAGTGTTTGTTTCCGTTAAAACAACTGATATACAACGTTATCTAACACAATAGTAAATAAAGATAAACAACCATTCAGC
>NC_051179.1:71489002-71529259 GCF_013339695.2 Rhipicephalus sanguineus | reverse complement strand
GTCACACCGCAGGACATGCAGAGATCCAGGACGAGGTCGTCCAAGTGAGAGGTCGCATGCGGCAGGGTAGCCTCAGAGCGTTGGCAGTCAGCACCCAGAGGTCGGCGAGGGAACACTTCGTTCAACCGCCACCACACCTGTCTTTGCTCGCTCCATCACCTGGACAGACAGACAGACAATGAACTTTATTATTTATCACCTGGAGACAAAAAAAAAAGAGCAAATCGCAAAGGCAATGAGGGAAAGAAGTAGTTGCAAAGAATCCCCGAGTGAGTGCCATATACAGTCAAACACGGATATATTGAACCCACATATATTGAATTTTCGGCTATATCGAAGTCATAAATTATCCCCTTGAAAATCCTTTGTAAAAGTATAGAAATTTGCACGTTTATATCGAATGGTATTTTTACCCGCCATTGGATATATCGAACGGCGCGCGAGCTGGAAGGTGCGCTTCGGCACTCGCTGCTTCCCACAGCCTTCGTGGCACCGTGCCTCCGCCGACACCCGAAACGCTCGCAAAACGTGAGGGCGAGAGGGCTTGGACTGTACTCCTGTTGGGCGCGTTCTCCAACTTGCGGAACGGCTTTTTCTTTCTTCTTTTTTTCTCTCTATCTCTTTCTTATGCTTTCTCTGCTTTACCGTTGGCTCAGAGAGTAGGAACGAAGGAGCCAGCGGCCTCCTCCTTTCGCCTTTTCTTTCTTTTTTGTTGCTGTTTTCTGAGTTTTGATCAGCCAACCACAGCCTGCGCCTTTCGTAATTGCTCAGCCAACCACAGCTCGCGCCTTTCGTACATCGTTGCTGCCTTCGTAGGTAGCCGGGTCGTCGGGTAGCCCGGATTGGCCTCGAGGAGTTACGGAGTCGCCCTCTATCGGACGCGCCTCGATTGCGTGCTAGGCAGGATGCCGCCGGCGCGCTCCCCATAGGTTTTGCTGTTGGCGCTCTACAAAAACACCTCGCGGAAGCCCTCCAGGGCATTTCTGTAAGTACTTTCGAAATGAACTGTGTTCTTTACTGTCAAGATAATCATTTTCGACGAACTGAAAGCACAAGATAGTCTACAGTCGCTGTCTCTTTTGCAGAAAACCGAGCACCCGCTTCACGCTGTCACCCGCGTTGGAGGACCCCTGAACCGGCTTCTTGCGTGAAAAGTAAGTCACACTCGCTGAGTGCAAACTATGTGAAATATCTCGTTAGAGTAGACTGTCTGTATAACCAAACGGAGAATAACAGAAAGAAGCCTCAAGCCAGTGATCGCACGGGTTCGCGACGACTGACGGTGCCTCTACATGTATGAGCGTCTGCATGTATGTTCGTACTGATGGTTTCGCTTTTGCTACGAGCACGTTTTGGCACCGTGCTGTGAACGTTTAGGCCGCAAAAATGAGAATTTGTGAGTAAACAAACCACTGCTGTTGCACGCGGACGCTATCAGAGCAGTTCAAAAACAATTCCTTACAACTGTGGTTTCGGTGCGCCTGACAACTTTGTGATCTGCCGTCCCGACGATTCAGTGCTTTTTTTCTTTTTCGGTCTAATTCTGCTACGTTTCAATGTCATTTGACAAGTGTCTCGCAGTGCGTAGTGATCGGTCTTCTCAGCGGGCAAATGCCGCTGCTTCTGTTTCTTATTCAGCGCATTCGTTTCGTTTGGTGCTCACACAAAACGTGAGCAAATGCGATGCCTTTTTTTAATGCTCCTTATTATCGTTCCGTTTGCATTCCAGTGAACTTGCCACTCTCTGTGATCAACAAATTCATAGCCAAAGCTTCACCACTTCGAGATTGCTGGTGGAAGGAGAACCAGTCTACGAGACCGAGCATGTAGTAGCATGCGACGCCTAGGAAAAGAAAGAAAATACAGTACGCGGGAGAATCAGTACATCGACTGACAAGAAGAAGCTGGCTTTCGCCTTCTAGTCATCTTTAACGAATGCATAAGGGACCCTGTGCGTTTTTTAATTCAACGTATCTAAACAATGACTTGTGCATCTGCAGCCGATTTTGTGGACGCTGAGCGCGGGGCTGACGATCAAGAGGTCGCATTGGAGGGTTCTGAGATGGCATCGCACGTGGTGAAATGTAGCGCTTTTACCATCCTGTGGCAGATAAGCATCATTTGCCGGCGGGAAGCGCGCGCGAGCCATCGTCTCAGTGCGCGCTGTCTGCTACTGACCGAACATCGCAGGCCCGACGCAGTAACGAAAGACTTCGTCGCGGAAGTGCTTGTTGCACACAAGACTCGTAGCGGATGGCTACTTGCCAGTTCTGAGCTTTACAACCCATGCTTCACGCTGTTTCTTGTCCCGCGGTTACCAGTGCAGGCTGACACTGGGCTCCTTTGCGTAAGCGCGGCGCTGCGGCACCGAGCGGTTAGAGGCCCCATGTTCGTCGCCTTCGGAGGCAGCCACTCTATTAAAATGGTTTCAATTTAGTAGAAAATGAGAGAAAACTTCCGAATTTGAATAGACCGCAGCGCATGTGGGACTTGAAACTCGTTTTCAGAGCACGCAGCAGTGCGCCACAAACAGCCGACGCGGCCGCGGAGACCACGTGATCCTGCCAAGTACGTCACGCCGACGGTGGTGCCGGCGTTTCCAGTGGTGGGCCTCGAGGCCAATAGCCATCGCCGCCATCGCGACTGATTGCGAGCGTTTTGCTGGCGGAGTCCACTTCCGTGAGTTTTCGCATACCACTGCATTCCTCTTTTGCATGCGCTCTGTGCGTGCTGTGCAGAGGCGCTGCGGACTGCTTGAATTTTCGACTTCTCGTGTAGCAATGGCTAGCGTCAAGAAGCGCAAGAACCATGACTTTGCGACGAAGTTGAAAGCCATACAGCGTGTTGAGGCGGGCGAAAAAAGTTCTATGGTGGGGGACGAAATCGGGATAGCACGGAGCACTATGAGCACCTTGTTGAAGAACAAGGCGGATGTCAAGGCAAAGGCGGCGGAGCAGCGAACGTCGGGAGCCTGTTGTGTGCGCGCTCCTGCCCTCGGGAAAGTAGAAAAGACGCTCTATGCCTGGTTCCCTCTTCCCGGCTGCTGTTCCACCCGAAGTGTCTGCGGACGATTTCGTGGAAGCGGACTGCAATGTTCAGGCTGTTGCGAGCCTCGCTGATGAGGACATTGTAGCTGCGGTCGCAGGGACCCAGGATGCCCAGGCCGACAGTTCAAGCGGCGACGAAGATCATCCGGACGAGGCGGCGGCTACACGCGCGTACTCTGCCGCTGAAGTGGCAGAAGCGTTCGGCTTGATTCGCTGTTGTTGCGGCGACATGGAGGGAACCGGGCTGTCGCACCTGGACAGCCTCGTTAAGATCGAGGCCAGCGTCTTCAACTTCATTTCGAAGACGAAGAAGCAGGTCAAGATAAATGATTTTTTTTTTTTCACGCAAATAACACGTTCTGTTGCATCGTGTGCGTGGAATTAGTTGTCAATTCTTGAATGAGCTGATTGTAGGTGATCGTTCGCCACTGGGAAGGTCTTGGGGCCTGTATTTTTTTATATCGAATTTTTCATATATCGAACGATCCCCTTTGAGTTCGATATATCCGTGTTCAACTGTAGCATAATACAGGGTGCATAGAAGGGAAAACAGCACGAATTTTTGGACGAACACAAAAGGGAGACAGACGACAACAGACGCTGACTTCAGCGTCTGTTGTCGTCTGTCTCCCTTTTGTGTTCGTCCAAAAATTCGCGCTGTTTTCCCTTCTATGCACAATGAACCAACTTGCCCAAGCCTTAACCCTAGCAATACAGGGTGATTCCTTTAGAACTGACCTATTTCACTGGGCTGTAGTTTTGTTAGAAATTATCTGATTTTAATGCGGTCTGCGGCAAACGATTCAGGAATGATGGAAATTTAATGGCCTATCCCACTTTTTTTAATGTGCAATGCAAAAAAAAAGGATAAATAAGAAATAAAGAACACCGCAACATTCCATGAAATTCCATACAAGAGGCATCCGAAGTCACCAGATCTATCGTCCTCAGATTTCTTCTTGCAGAGTTTTCTGAAGAGTCGTGTCAATCGCAATAAACCAAGAACTGGACGAATTAAAGGCCAACATTTCTAAGGAAATAGCAAACATCACTGCCGACACATTGCGGAGTGTTACAGCCAACATGGAGCGGCGAGTTCGGCTATGACTATGCCAGGAGGGTGGTCATTTTCAATACTTGCTGTAGGGTAAGCGATGATAAACAATTATAACTTATAACAACATTTACAAGATTTTTACAAACTTTTGTTAGACACGTTTGGCATGCCTCATGAAAATCAGTTGTTAACGTTTTATAGGTGAAAGCCATCCCTCCTTGCATAGCATTTCGTAGTTTTCGTTATTTCTTATTTATTCTCTTTTTTTCTGGCATTGCATGTCAAAAAATGCCCGAGCCATAAAATTTCCATCCTTCCTCAATTTTCGCTGCCTAAGTTTTTTGAATCTCACAGAACTTTGGGGCCTAAACATCTGCGACAATGCCTGTAGAGAGGCTTCGACGAGACCGGCTCACCTGTCTTGGGCATCCTTCCTCCAGGAGGAGAGGTAGGTTAGAGACCAGCGGCTGGGCATAGGGCCAAAGCTGGGGCAGCGGCATCGTGTTCAGCCGGTCCAGCTGTGACATCAGGTCGATGGGACACTTGTGCAAGCGGCTGAAGGCTGCACAATGTTCCACAAAACACACTGTTACCTCATTTGGAAAATGGCGCTATTTGATGCTTGAAATCACAAGTGCACAGCCAAAGCACGGATAAAATGCACTCGCCAAGAAATGTACTACGTTTTTATATTTTGCTTAGTGGAGTCAAGCAGTACAGAACAGATCAGCAACACACTCTCTGCCCTTATCACATCAGATAAATGCCGCACACATTTCTGAGAGGTTTTCGTTAGGGGTGTGCGAATATTCTTCTAATAGTGCTTGCTATTCGATACGATTTGCACTGGAATTTTGCTATTCGAACTATTCGAACTTCCCGAAAATAAATATAACGACGATAAATCGGCATGCAGCGTGCTGGGTCTTGCATTTTGGGGCGCCAATGTGCGAAGCTGCTAGCCGCTTCCACCGGTGCTCTGAGCGGTCGCTGTGCAACGAGCTTGGCTGAAGGGTCCGTTGCCGATGCGTAAAGTGCCTATCCACGATTACGAGGAGCCAGCGGGCGATGCGATTCATTGCTTGCAATGAAGCCCATAGCAGCATCTTCGCTTTCGCGAAAAAGCTGCATCTAATGCGAGCTAGGCCTAGCTACTACTTCGTGCAGTAAGCTCAGTTGGAGTGTCCGTGGCCGCGGTGCCCGATGTTTCAAAGTACGTCATGCTCAATCACGAGTACAAATAGTCGTCCAGCGTTGGTCTTCGTCACGAGGTCAGAAGGGCTGACAAGCAGAACCTCTAACCGCGGGTTCCACAAGTTGGTCTGAGACGCGCGTCTGCGATGTTTGCTACAAGCGCAGTGCACTATTGTAATCTGATGATTGAGGTTTCGCTTGAAGCTGCCAAAATAAACTGCAATTACATTTTAAGTGATCGTCGACCCGTGAACACAGAACGAACAAACGCGTCACTAAGTAGCGCAACTGTCGACAACCGTGACCTCGCGACGCACAAGCAGCAGACGACGCTCTCCCGGAGCGAGCTTCGGACCAATGGCGAGGTGTGCTGCAGCAACATCGCGGATGCAGCCAATGGGAGAATTGAAAACGAACTTTAAACATTTGTTTTTTGTACACTTGTTTCTGAATGGACGACCTAGCTGAAGCGGGAAATTTGAAGACGGAAAAATTGTCTTTCCGACGAGCTCAAAATGGCGGCACCCGGTTGTACCATTGCGGATCTATACCGTATATACTCGTGTAAGGGCCGCACTTTTTTTTCGAAATTTTTGCTTGGTGCGGTCCTTACACGAATCAGGCCGATGACAGCTCACCAAAGGTCTGTACTGTTTCCGCAACATTAGCGGAGTGTAAGAGAGTCGCAAATGACATTCCAGGAATGTTTTTATTACGATTCCATTTCGCTATCGCTGTCCTCGTTCTCGGAAGAGCTCGCCTCGGCGTCGGTGTCCTCCCAGAGACGTTCGTCCTCAGCGCCGCTCATGCAGTTTGAAATTCCAGTCACCTCGAAGCTTTTCGCGACTGTTTCAAATGACACGGCACGCCACACACTCAAAATCCACGCACACACTTGTTGTAGCGATGCCCACCCCCGACTTGCTTTGAATTGTGCCTGGGGTATTTCCATGTGGCGAGCGATGGCCAGGGCTTTCACGCGGATCATGTCAGTTGAGACCGCGCAGCCGTCCCTTCGAGTGTCGATGACATATTTGACAAGTTCGCCTTCGAGTTCCGGGTACTTGCACTTCTTTCCGCGAAATGCCTTTCGGCTTCTGTTGGTATCAGCGAGGGCATCTTTCTGTTTCATCCAGTAATGCACGCGCTTCTCATCGATGTCAAATTTGCGTCCAGCTTCTCGCTTGCCGTGCTCCTCGGCATATTCAATCACTTGCAGTTTAAAGGCTGCAGTGAAAGATCTCAAGTGCCGGCCCATCGTCCCTCACCTGCGATGGCTCAAACGGGGCTCACTACTGCAGACAAAGTGACACCGACAACACCGATGTGAAGAAACACTGCCAAGCTACCCACACGATGCCAACGATGCGCCACACAAACCAATAATGGCGCCGTCGAGGTCGGCGGAAGCGGAAAATCTGGCAGCGCCATCTAGCTGCAATTTAACTAACTACACTTTTCTGGCGGGACTTTTTGAATTTTTTTTCGAAATTCCCCCTCCAAAGTAGGCGTGCGGCCCTTACACGAGGGCGGCCCTTACACGAGTATACAATAGAACCCCGCTGTTACGTTCCTCACTGCTGCGTTTTCCCGGCTGTTACGTCGTTTTCCGCCGGTCCCGGCATAGCTCCCATAGGATACAATGTATTGGGAACCCCGCTGTTACGTCGTAACTGTCGGACCGTTCCCGTATGATACGTCGCGAAGTGCGCCCGGAGCCGACCGAGTGACTACCAAAGAGAGCGGCCATGGCGCATTTTCACGCAGCTTGGCCTCGTTTGACCGTAATATTAGCCGCATGAGAGGCAACAGAATCTTTCAATTGATGCAAACAAAAGCATGGCCTTCGAGATTCAAATTGCAAATATGGCGTCTATGACGTAACTGCTCGCGAAAGCAAGGCCTTCGAAATTGGCATTTACTATTGACAAAAGCATAGCCTCTGAGATTTGCATTGCACAAACATGGCGTGTATGACGTAATTGCTTGCGAAAGCAAGGCCTTCGAGATTGGCATTCACTTCTGCCATCGTGTTGGCGTAGACTCATCATCATCGTTATTTGTCGGAGAACGGGAAGAGTTCGAGCTGGTTGGAGCTCGCATGGTCGTGCCTGCGGTCCGCGGTCGGACTCGCCGCGCCAGTCGTGATTGTGTGTGCTTAGTTCTTTCATGCCTACAGCTGTTGGTGTTAAAAAAATCACATACGTTGATTACATTTCTGTGGATAAGGCCGTCCTAAGCTCCGCGATTCTATCCATCGACTAGATCACGGCTGAGCGCGCCAATTTTCGTGCTGCTCGTAAGAATTGAAATAAAATTCTGTACCACTAAATATTTTGCTGTTTTTCCTGTTTTTCAGCTCTTACGTTTCCCGTCTCTTACGTTTATTTCCTACGGTCCCTTCAAAAACGTATCAGCGGGGTTCTACTGTATACGGTAATTTCTTAGAATATAATTGAGAATATGCTTAGGGATCCTCTGCAATTTGTCTGTACTTCCGCTTCGAAGTACAGTCGAACCCGGGTATATCGAACTCGCCAAAAAACGTTTATTAGTTCGATATATGGCATAATTCGATATAGGCCTGCTATAGTATTTTGACACAAAGGCACATAACAATAAGAAAAGTACTTTATTAATATGGTGGCTTACTTGCGTGCCCTACTTTGGAACAAAATAGTCCTGGATTTTCTTCTGTGTCAACGACTTCGCTGCCTGCGACAGCACGCACGCCTCCACGTTGTCCAACGAGTCGGAGCAGCCTTCCACATTCACGCAATAGCGCCGGACCAACGCAAGTGCACTAATCACTTCGGAGGATGTAGGCAATGGGCCATCGTCAATTTCCTTATTGCTGTCGCTTTGGCTCGTGGTCGGCACGACGTCTGCAACGTAGCCCTCATCTTGTAGCTCACCCATGCTGGCGACATCATCGTCCGCACTGATGAACTCGTCGAATGTCGATCCGTCGATAGCTCCCGGGAACTCAAGGTGCTCCTTGGAATTTTGTACGCGGCGGCGACGTCGGACTTCTTTTCACCGCGCTTGACCCGATTTATGATTTCGAGTTTCGCGGCGAACGGCAAATTCTGCCTCTTTGCACAAGCCATGATGACAGCGCGCCAATAAAGTTCACAGAGCACCAACAGGCAACACCACCAGCACGGACCACGCTGAATGAGGACTCGAGAAAAACAGGCAGCAGCAGGCACACAAGCATAAAGAAAGAAAAAATGGCGCTCACTTCTACCGCCTCCGCGCCTCGGAGAAAGCACGACGGCCTCTGATTGGCTGTAAGCGCTGCGAGCGGGCCAGGATCATTTCTTGCAGGGGGATGTTCGCCCGTGCACAACCGGGTCTAAACCACATTTTCTAGGGTGGCGCCGGCAGTTTTCCCCGCCACCGCGAGGGAAAGCTAACTTGCTGGGGCACTTTTGAGGCACATGGAGTTTGATATATCGGTTGTCGTTGCTATTTTCGTTCGATGTAACAGTAACTTTTGCTATATATTCTCAATGTAAATTTACCGTGTTTAGAAATTGTTCGACATACGGGATAATTTGATATAAACGGGTTCGATATAGTCGGGCTCGACTGTATTCGAAAAACATTTGAGAAATATTAAGAAACTATTCGATTTGATTCGCACTCAAAATTTTGCTAATATAGCGCAGCACTAGTTTTCGTGCATTCACCTTTTACACACTGGCAGACAAAAGAACCCCGCTTCTCTCCTTTCATTCCAACCATATTACTTCCTGTAGGATTTACAACACGAACAAACTCAGCTCCAACTGCTGCTAAAATATTTCAATATAATATGAGATCCAAAAGTGCCACAACTTCACTACTTATGTAGTTCATATCAAAATATTATTCTCTTTTTGCGGATATACGGCACAGTCAATAGAACAGCTGTGGAACTTAACGAGGCCCTTGTACATGAAAATTTACTTTGTAGCAAACATGCAACGACCTTGCAGTTAGCCCGAGTGACCTTTACAACTCAGCACTTTTTTACCAGAATAGGCTATTTGATTTCGGCTACATTACGTGCTTTCATTATCACATCAAGTCGTGGAAGAACCCACAACATTCTTTGTGGCAAATTATTATCAACTTAAATTGTGAGTTTCAATTTACTAAGGCCACTCAGTGGGATCCACCATAGCGGGGGATCCCATACTAATTTAGGCCATGTGGAGCTCTTAACAAGCACTTGAAGGGGCCATGACACGGTCGCCCAACAATTTGTGGTTTTCAGCGAAAAATAGAAGTAGAGGGTTTATTGCGCCTATACATGCATGAAAAATGCACTGCACAAGAATATTTCGGTACAAAATAAGCCCTAGAAGTCGCCGGCCATAAACGCCACCCACCGCCACTGACCACCATTTTTGGCAAGTGTGACGTCATGTGCTGCATGGAGCGGAGCCATCGTCTTCTACCGAAGTTTCAGCCGTTACAAATCGTTCAATTTCGATGCCAAGCTGAAGAAAGCTGAAATGGCTTAATTGCACACGCAGCTGACCAGCGAACAAAATTGTTCGCCAGAATGCAGACGCTTGCACAGCAAGCAGCTGGTTACGACATGACTCGTGAGTGCACGAGTGTTGCCCGACTCTCAGGGTCTTTATAAAAATACTAGAGCTGTGCGAATAGCAAAATTTTGGGTGCGAAGCGAATTCGAATATTGAAGTGTGAGTGCGAATCGAATCGAATATTTTTCGAATATTTCTCGAATATTTCTAGAATATTTTTCGAATACTTCGAAGCGACATTGCAGAAAAAAAAGTTGGAAAGGATTCCTAAGCATAAGATAGCAAAACGAAAGTGTTTCTTTTCGCTAGGTTGAAGCGCAATGTAGAGGCCGAATTGTATTTATGTACATGATTTGGTGCAACAGAAGTGTTGCCGACAACACTTTACACGTGATAGGCAAAGATGCCATTCCCTCAGCCTCTCCTCCTCTTTCAACTTCTGTAGAAGCCCAACTGATGTGGCGGACAAGGGCGTGCTCCCTTCAAGTCCGGAGTTCCAAATCTGCCTCGGAGACGTCGATATATAATATCTGAAATTTTGGATGCTAAAAAGCTTCGGCTTCCGATTTTTCGGACTTCCGGCCTAAATTTTAGGTCCAAAACAGCAGTAATTGAGCCCCCACCTCTGCCACATCTTTCATCTCCATGTTGGAACCAGCGTTTTCTTGAGTTAATACATTTGCGACCGTAGCGGAGCTTGAAAGGCAGCTTTGCCGCAATGCGGGGATGTGATAAGGTGAAGCATATTGAAAATCTAGGCACCACTTCTAATCGGACGTTGACTGTGTCTTGGCTATGTTCGACCGTAACGGAGCTTGAAAGGCAGCTTTGCCGCAATACAAGAGTGTGATGAGGTGAAGCATATTAAAAATCTGAAGGGGGCACTTTCAGTCGGACGTTGACTGTATTTGTTTTTGGGATGTTCGAATAGTAAAATTCCAGCGCGAATCAAATCGAATAGCAAACACCATTCGAAAAATATTCGAAATTTCAAATATTCGCACACCCCTAAAAAATACTCAAATGAGATGATGTCCTTGTCATGATGTGCGTGGTAGGCTCATCTGGTGCGCGGTGTTTGTGGGTTTGTGCTGTGCCGTGCGCCGACGAAGACGACGATGAGATAAAGAAAAGGCAGAATCGTGTCGTATAAGTCAAGGCAAGCCATGGGAAGAAGATAGAAGAGGAAGACGACGAGGGGCCTTGGGGAACGGAAACCGAATGAAGCAGTCGCAGGGTGAAGCGCTTGACGGGTCCTGGTCCCGAAGCCTACCCCTGTGCCTGGTGACTGCTCGAGCCTGGCTCCCGTCTACCGGGCGCTCCAGCAGCAGGCTCTGGTCCGTTGCGCTCGGACCCGGGCGTATTCCAGACCTGGGCCTACTACTGGCTGTCCGGGACGTCTTTGCCACATCGGCTCTGCCGCACGCCCGCTCCGACCATGCCTGTGTCATCGCTGCTGTCGGCGTAAGACGCAACGCAACTCATCGACTGATCTGCCCTTGACCGTCACACGGTGAAGTGTTCACACAAATCTTGTGTAGTGCAGTGGGGGACTACGCTGAGGGTCAGACCTAGAGTCCTTCAAGAACGTGTGTCATGCTCGTAGCTATAGGGCAGTTTTTCGCTGTTGTAACCCGCCAAGCTTCATCATTTTTTTGTGGCATTAAAGCCTTATAACTCAAGCTGCAAATGTCTTCGCCTGTCTCGGCAACAATTCTTTAGGTTGCCGTGATTACCCGAACCTTATCCCTCACAGTGCTAGACCAAATGCGCTAAAACTTCGCCCTCTTGTTTGTGGCCGCACAAGGATTAAACCACATAACATGGATTATGATAGAAAATTGGGTGTAATTGCCCCTATAAGCACAAGAGTGTTTTTTTGTATTCAACCTATGTCGCTCGATCCCTACTGGGAATCAAACCGAATAATTCTTGCTCTGCAGCAGAACGCTACAGCCACTTGTGATATTTTAGCGGGTACTGTGGCGGAGAGTAGCAATTTTATGCGAGACCAGCTAACCTTGTGCAAGGCTGGGCACAGTGCACGGTGCCCTTGGCCCCAACCGTGGTCCAAAGCGACGGTGCGGCAGGGCGGTGACCGCAGCGGCACTTTCGCCGCGGAGCCAGTCGTCCACCATGCAGAGGTGCGGATGGTGCGAGGCTAGCAGGCGCAGCAGTGGTGGGAAGAGGCCCGCATATCGTTCCTCCCGCTGCGCCCGCATCACCAAATACCGGATGGGCAGCTGGGACAGCAATTCAGCCCCGTACCGCTTCACCTGCATCGTAAGACGTACAATAAATGAACGGTATTGGAGAGGAAATTTTGCTAAAAGCTCATGCCTTTACTATGCAATTTTTGCTTTGGGTCACACGCACTAAAGTGCCGCATTTCTAGTGGGTTCAGCATACAGCTAATGCGCAGTGTACACAATTAAAGCTGAGCAAGGAATGCTTTTATTTCAGTTTTCATGCATGTGCAATAAGCTGAACTGTCTCTGGATTTTGTTATTTGCGTTTGTTATCTTGAAATGAAAATGAAACACAGCTGTACCACTCCCCTGACTGAGGCACGCAAATATGAAAACAATAACATTTGAAACATGTCTCACACATCTCGCAATATTTCACACTGCACCTGCACTGCAAGCTTGGATTGCATGTGCAAAGTGTTTTTCGTAAAACGGGCCGGAATGTAGACAGCTGGGAGTTTACTCTCCCTGTCAGTACGTTGTCATGTAGCAGGTTTATTACTTTTACTGATTTTCCCAGCACTTTGTATCAGACACATCTTTCTAATAGCTGGAAATATGGTTTAAAAATATTAAACAGTTTATGTTCTCATTTGATGTTACCACAGAGAATTTTTACACAGGCGCCAGTAAACTTGACAAACTCACTGAAGCACACAAAATTCGCAATCCGTTCTGCACCTGTCGTGATCTCAAAGTTGCAAGAAGCTGTAGCAACAGTACATTTTCCACTGACAGAATTATTAGCTGGTTCTGGAACTGGATAATTCTTCAGATATTCTCGTAGTGAAACAAAAGTCTTTCACTGCTGAGTTCTGCTGCAATGACACTCATGCACTTCACTGGACTTCCTCTTCAGGGCACCAAGCATAGTACCTTGCGACCAGAGGACACGATGGCCTTCATGTTGTTCAGTCGGGTGTCCTCATACAGTAGTAAGTAATACAGTAGCAGCAGTTGAGGTACCGTCATATCTCCGTTGTCATCTCGGGCACCCGAACCTGCATTGAAATAAGGTCACAAAGGAAACATTAATGCGAGGCAAGCATGTCTGGTTAAAAAGAGACTAAAAAATTAACAATTGATCATCTAGGGAAGTGCACTTGCAAAAGCCCAAAGAGACTAAAAAATTAACAATAGATCATCTAGGGAAGTGCACTTGCAAAAGCCCATCAACACTAGCTTGTTGGAAAAGCCATTGGTTAATGCTTAAAAGCAAAAAAGAAAACTATGGGCTAACATTTGCAGTCTTTTTATGTAGCGCAAGAAACGCGGGGTCATAGAACAGGCACGCGTGGGACGCTCGTGTGAGTTGTGAGCGCCTCGTGCGTGTCTGTTATTCTGTCTGTGGATTTTGGTACTACATGAAAAAACTAAATCTTACACCAACAAGCCCATATTTCTAAACTTATGAGCTAAGTTCACGATTTTCTCATTTTGTGCCTAAACATCACTGCCTGTTCACCATCACAATAACAGTTACACCAGTACAACAGTCACTATAAAATCAAACTGCAACCAGCAGTGCAACGTGTCATGCAACATGCCTACACCAATGCGCATGCTCAAGCGACGACACACACACGCACACACCCGGTTTCCCACCATTGGGTGCTTTGCCATCCTGAAGAGAAGTGCCGAACATGGAAGCGATCTCCTCCTCAGACAGTGGCTCGTTGGTCATCTCCTGGGCCGAGTTCTTGCAGCTGGGCACGATGACCGAGTTGACGTACACCTCAACCAACGCCGGAAGGATCGGGTGCAGGGGTGCCGTGCTGGCACAGATCTGCTTGAACACCCAGTCCTTGATGCGCACCTGCCACCACGATGAAACAATAAGGTGATGGTGGCTCCAACTTGTGCAAGTATAAATTTTTTTTTCTCTTGCGACTAGCAGCAAACAATCCCCTCTAAATCAGTGACTCATTACTAAACAAGCGAGACAAAATATAAAATAACACTTTGTGTAAGCAATTCCATGCTCTAAAAGCAAGCTTTTAGTATAAACCTGCACTTGGTTCTTCTTTCAATCACATTAAATGACACATTAGTGTTACTTTAATCGTTCAAGCACTCACCGGCTCTCGCTGACTGTTTGATTGTGACCGACCAACAGACTTATGGCACTTAACATCTCAAAGCCTTGCTAAGGCTATTACTGATGCAACAATGCAGGACTTCAGGTTAGTATTTCATTCCTGAACCTTTTTACAAATGTTATTCTGAATCTAACATGACGGAACACTTCACTGCAAGCGATACTTTCAATGCGGATGTAAACACGGGAGGACACTTCTTAGTTCTTTGTGCCTACATCTACATCGTTACATACGTGTCGAAAGTATAGCTTGTAGCAGTTTTCCGTCATGTCACAGAACTGATTCACATTGTCTGAGTCCTAGTAAAAAAATATATTTTTACATTCTGCCTGTATTAGAACGTGGGCACTACAAACGACAATCAAATCCATGACCTAGAAAGCCATGGCCACTAATTCAGAGGACAGCTGCTCTTACCATACAGCCTTAGCATTTGATTTCTCTGCACTGGAGTGGAAGTCTTTAGAACGGGACAAATATAATATTGGATAAACATATTATTGGGCCTGGCTGGTTATGCCATTCTACATTACGTAACCTACCTAGTCAGTTTTGAGAATGACTCAGATTAAACTGAAACTGACATTGACAGCAGCACTGCATGCTAAATGAAAGCTGCTGTGCAGCGACCCTTGCCTTGTGCTTGGTGAATGCCCTGCTCTTGAGAAGCTGGTAGATGCAGTGAACAGGAAGGAAGCCTGCAGTGTTGGCGTTGAGGTTCGGGGTCACTGCGACTTTGACCGCATGTGCCGTAACCACCTGAACCAAGACAAAGCAGAAAAAAATTGTCAGAGACGTATACAGGGTGCAAAAGTATCAACTGCAAGGCAATCGAGGGTCGGGCCATTCAAGCAGAGGCAATGAAAAAATAGCAAACGAGAAAATCATGAAGTTCTGTACAAAAGTTCGCACTCCATTCGTAATTCATTCATGGTGCCCGTCCAGTCTTGTGTTTCTCCATCTTCATCTCCATTTTTTTTCGTGCCTGACATCATTACCAGTCACACGTAAAGCCCTACGTAAGTCAGGATATGTATTATCTAATACAGTATAACCTCGTTACAACAGATCTGTTTACAACAGACATTCGGATATTACATACCATTTTGCGGCGTTATGCCGACCTCCGTATTTGTTCCATTGATTGAGCTTCGTTTACAACGGATTCTGGTACAACGGACATTCGGATATAATTGACTAAAATGTCAGGCCAGCAAGGTGGTCATGACTCCTTTAGAGCGGACTTTTCTACCACAGACATACCAAATTCAATAACTTCCGACTTCAAACATCGCTTAGCATACTTTCGGGATGGGAACAGCGCGCCGCGGATATCGACGTACCGATTTAAGAACGAAAGCCGCCGATCTCCGGTCTGTCAATGATCAGCTATGTCTAGCTATAGCGACAAAATATCGGCGCGCAGCGTGCTTGGTGCTGCGTTTTGGGACGCTGACGCATGAAATTGCTAGCCGCTGCCACCGCTTCTCCGAGTGGTCGCTGCGCGGCGAGCTTGGCCGCAGGGTCCGCTGCCGATGCGCAAAATGCCCATCCGTGGTACTGAGTAGCCAGCAGGTGATGCGATTCGTTGGTTGTGACGAAGGACAGTGCCGCTTCTTTGCTTTCGCATGTCCGCTGGCGCGATGTTCTGGCCCGCAAAGTTCGGATTTGCCTCGTACATCGGCACCGTGAGCAGAGTTAGGCCCACCCACGACATCGAGTCTGCACCGAGTAGAAAGCTTGGCTGCGATGTGTGTGGCCGCGGTGCCCGATGTTTCAAAGTATGTCATGTTCGATTGCAAGTACAAAGAGTTGTCTCGCGGTGGTCTTCGTCACAAGCTCCGAAGTGCTGATAAGAAGAACCTCTAACAGCGGTTCCAACAAGTCAATGCTATTACAGTCGCACATCTGCGATGTTCTATGCACGTATGCGATGTTCGCGACGAGTGCGGCGCGCGCTATCGTAATCAGATGATTGAGCTTCCGCTTGCAGCTGCCAAACTAAAGCATTCTAAATTATCGTTGACCCGTGAACACAGAACGAGTGCAAACGCGTCACTAAGTAGCGCAATTTTCGACAGCCACGGCCTTGTGACGCACAAGCAGCAGACGACGATCCTGAAGCGAGCATCACGGCAGAAGCAGCCGATCGGAGGCGTCTAACTGAACTTTAAACGTGCTTTTTGTACGCTTGTTACTGAATGGAGGAGCTAGCTGAAACAGAGAACTTGGAACATGGACAAATGCTCTTTACGACAAGCCCAAAATGATGGCGCCCGGTTGCGCCGTTGCCGAGCTATAATTTTGAAAAACGCTGTTCTTTTTTTAGCTATTTCCACAATTTTCGCCAAGTCTGCAGACGCAAGAAAATTTTTTATAGCACTTCTACGTTGTTTTCAATGAAGATATTTTGGAATCGGATAGAAAGTGGGCTACAGGAACTGAAAATGCGATTTTCCAAAAATCGCATTTTTTTGGTCCCCCATTCAAAATGAGACCATTTTTGTCACTCGTAATTCTCTCCGGCTATAACAGACCCTTTCAGCGTTTACACAAAAGTCTGTTGTAACAGTACTTGGATTTTATACTCCCTTTACAACAGACCAGAATCCTCTTCACTATACACTGGTGCAGGGCCCACAAAGTACACATTCCTTTTTTCACATACCAAGTTCTTTCACGATTCCTTTATTCCCACTACCTCGAACGAATGGAACCACCTACCCTCCTCTGTTGCCCAATTGACCGATGTCACTGCTTTTAAGGCTGCTGTTGAATGCGATGTTTACTCTTAGCAGCATTTTTCTTTGTTCACTCTTATTTTTCTTATTACTATGTATACTCTTACCCACTCCCTTCTGTAACGCCTTCGGGCCCTGAAGGTACTGAAATAAATAAATAAATAAATAAATATAAAGGTCTGTTGTAATGAGGTTATACTGTAGTCTGATAAGACAAGTATGACTTACCTTATCAGACTACTTACGTATCTTCAATGTTTTAAAAACAATGTCTTCGTTGGACACTTCCATACGCATTCTGTAATAAGGTTTTACAAATTCTGACTCAACATAACTGCTGCATTTGCTCATGTATAACCAGCACCAGCTTGTGCTGGCTAAATGACAGCTAACTCTTTGCCATCCTCTGTTTAACGGCAACACTGTATTCGTTCAATCTCAATCCAATTACAGTCGCCGACCGTTTATTCGGACTCAGCGGGAACCGCCGAAAAGTCCGAATAATCGGGAGTCCGAAAAAGGGATTCACCAGAAAAAAGCACTTTTATTGGCCCGGCGGCCGGAAAAAACTTGTAAGAGCGCGTCTGTACACATGTACGCTTCCGTGCGACCAAGTCGGCCTGTATTTCAGCCAATGTGTGGCCACCCCTACGGGTCGGCAATAGCACTGCAACAGCCTACGCTAAATCCACATTTGATGGCTGTGGTGTGGGAGGTGCGTCATCACGGCAGTCGCTGTCCACATGCGCTGGTTCGAGTAGCTGACGGATGATCTCATCGCCCAACTCGGCGAAAACTCCCCAGCAACTTCCACCTGGTGAATAATCACCGCTTTTTTCACCATCGTTAGGGCCTCGTAGTTGCCGCGTTTCTTTAGTTCCGACGGCGCACATGGAACGGGCGGCGTCGGAGCAACACCTCTCACGCCAAGCAACAGACTAAGCTCGGGACGCAGATCAGGCCTAGCCACAGAAACATCTCACAACGCAGATCCTCACACGCCAAAAGGAAACGACGTTGGGCTAGTTGATGTTGCAGTGCTTCTGTT
Organism: Rhipicephalus sanguineus; assembly: GCF_013339695.2. Classification (NCBI taxonomy): domain Eukaryota; kingdom Metazoa; phylum Arthropoda; class Arachnida; order Ixodida; family Ixodidae; genus Rhipicephalus; species Rhipicephalus sanguineus. The sequence goes on along the minus strand of NC_051179.1, from coordinate 71,511,283 downwards.
GTACTCTCTTTGTCCGAATTAGGATCCGCGTCGTACTCGTACGCGCTGTCATTCGTCTCAAAACGCCGCACCGAGCCGATTCCAATCTTGGCTTGGCTTGGCCTGCTGTTTGGCCGTGGTAGCCGGTCAATGGATACTTGACTGGCTAAAGCCAAAAGGCAGCCGTTACATGTAGCCAACAATTATAGCCTTCGAGATCGGTAATTTCCGCGTGGATTTTTGACACTGGCACTATCTCCAGTTATAGCCAGTGCAACATTTCAGTGCTGGCAACCTAGCAAAAATATTGTAAACATTGCTGACAGCGTGTCAAGGCGTTCAACGTCGCACTCGATCAGGCAGCCGGAGTCCGAAAAATCGAACGGCGGGCTGTGGGGTGTCCGAATTTTCGGTCGTGAGTTTACATTACTTCAATGGGACGAGTGGCGGTGCCGCAAAGGTGTCCGAATAAACGAGCATGTCCGAATTTTCAGCGTCCGAATAAACGGTCGGCGACTGTACTGCGCTGCCTACCAATATTTTCTTCCTTTGCACTTTCCCACTTTTTCACTTTTTTATGAGTTATACCGTCGACAACTTCATAATCTAGTGATACTAATTTGCATAATCTTTCACAACATCACAGCATGCATGCAAAGTACTAGGAAGCAACTGAGTAGGCCACCTGATCAGTGAAGAGTTCTTGGGTGAAGATGGTCTTCATCTTGGCCAGGCTGTTGGGTCGAATGGGTATCTTCATGCCCAGCGTGGAGCACACCAGGTCGGCTATGGGCGTGAGCTGGTTGCTGTGAAAGTGGATCGCTATCAGCAGCAACATCTCCCCGAAGGAAGCACTCACACCACTCGTCCTACAAGCAAAATAAAAGAAGAAATGTGATAACAGTGATAACATAAATGGCACCACTGCACTGACCTAATAAAGGTTAGACAAAAGCAACTAAATATGGAAATACTGAACTAGGGGCAATAAAAGCATTGTTATAAACTGATATAGGGTACATCATAAGGGAGGGTTCTCAGCAACACTGCAGATGAAAAATAATGTCCAGACCATAACATACGAATAAGCTAGGTGCAACATAGCAAGAGGCTTGAAATCTCATGACTTAGCGCAACATGACGAGCAGCATACTGCAGCGATGTGTACAGATGCACGATCACCTCCATATGTCGTCGAGTCCACGTGTGGCATAGGGAAATGAACTGTAAGTGCTTTGTTGTATTGCGTCTGCAAACTTGCATTGCCTCTCAGGCAGCACAATCTGCATTTACTTGACCTTCAACATAGCTTTTCTATCATGCTAGCTTCAGTAAGTGTCTCGTATTCCAACATCCTTATTGTTGTTACTACATCGGTTTTGTTTCTATAAGCTTTTACATTAACCATCTCGTATGCAAACATTCCTATTGCCATCACAACCCTTGCTCTGCATCTAATATAAGCTTTTTTCATTGGGGCATGAGCACATGCCCTCAACACACTGAAGCATGTCAGTGTCACAAAACAAACATGTATGCTACCGTGCACCCTGCACATTAAAGTAGGAACAGACAGGGCCTCACGATAGTCCACAAAAGCATTGTAGACAATGGAAATTCCATGGCTGGGAGCTCTTGCTTGAAAGACCTGGAGTGGTGACCACTACCCCACTGAGTCCCAGTCACCCCTCAGTTGCTTTTTAAGGTAAATGATGCTTCTCTCATGCACTATGTGTGGAGTAGTGTTTGCACCATAAAACATTAGCAATCAATAAACGCTTTGTACAACAACAGGTAAGCCTTCCCACAGAGCTCTGTCACCAGTGGGTTGTGCTTACTGTGTGCTCAAGTGAGAAACTGCAAGAAATAAAAAAGAAATCAATAAAAATTTCTGGTTATATCTGAAACCAAATTTAGAACAGAATGAGTGGTTCTCTTCCAAGATTCTGATCATAAAACATGCACACACACGCACAAGAGGCACACAGTGAAAATGGTGGGACCTGCCAAAGTACAGATGGTGCCAAAAGTTTAGACACTAGGTGTGAGAAAATTTTGAATTTCTCAGCAATTTGTATTCAGTCGAATTGCCCATAACATGTCGTCAGCCCGTTTTAGAACAGGCCAGAAATGTAAATTCACAGCTGCCTACCGAAGCAGCGGAAATATTCAGCTTTTCCTTGTGTCCTGTGGTCTCTAAACTTCTGACGCTGACTGTACATCAATGACACGAGACTGCAATTATGGCTTATGAAATGAAGTTCTTTGGTTAGATTGGTAATTCTCGGGTCCAACTGAGTTCCCTAAGTCAAGGTCTAACTACTAGGGGTGTGCGCATATTCGAAATTTCGAATATTTTTCTAATAGTGTTTGCTATTCGATTCGCACTGAAATTTTACTATTCGAACTTCCCAAAGACAAATGCAGTCAACGTCCGATTGAAAGTGACCCCTTTAGATTTTCAATATGCTTCACCTCATTACACTCTGGTATTGCGGCAAAGCTGCCTTTCAAGCTCCGTTACGGTCGAACTTAGCCAAGACACAAAATCCGATTGAAAGTGGTTCCTAGATTTTCAATATGCTTCACCTCCTCACATCCCCGTATTGCGGAAAAGCTGCCTTTCAAGCTCCGCTACGGTCGCAAATGTATTAACTCAAGAAAACGCTGGTTCCAATATGGAGATGAAAGATGTGGCAGAGTTGGGGGCTCAATTAATGCTGTTTTGGACCTGAAATTTGGGTAGGAAGTCCGAAAAATCGGACGCTGAAGCTTTTAGCATCCAAAATTTTAGATGTTCTTATATATTGACGTCTACAAGGCAGATTTGGAACTCCGGACTTGAAGGGAGCACACCCTTCTCTGCCACATCAGTTGGGCTTCCACAGAAGTTGAAAGAGGAGGAGATGCTGAGGAAATGGCATCTCTGCCTATCATGTGCAAAGTTTTGTCGGCAACACTTTGGTTGCACCAAATCATGTACATAAATACAATTCGGCCTCTACATTGCCTCATTCTTGATAAGAAAGACAACTATGAAATATGACCCCACCAGCGCTTCATCAACCTAGCGAAAAGAAACACTTTCATGTTGCTATCTCACAAGAACATACTTAGGGATTCTCTGCAACTTTTTCTGTAATTTCACTTCGAATTATTCGAAAAATGTTTGAGAAATATTAGAAAATTATTCGATTCGCACTCAATCTTTATTATTCAAATTCGCTTCGCACCCAAAATTTTGCTATTCGCACAGCTCTACTAACTACACATCAATGATACGACAGCGAGTGAAGGCTGACCTGCCAAAGTAGCTCTCCTCCTTCATGAGCCAGCGTATCCACTGAGTTGCCTGGCGCTCGTGCTCCTGGCTGGAGACTAGAGACGGGCATGCCAGCAGCATGCACAGTCCGAGCGACACAAACCGGATGCCGGCTGCACTCGGAGGAGGGTGCGATGTCAGCAGCTGCATCAAAACCACTATCTCGTCTTCTGTGAACCTGCATCACAAATATGGCGAGTTGGCCCTTGCACACATGCACCAAGATTAATACAGATTCATATTTTTCACGTATTTGCTCTTAGGTATTTATTGGAGGCTATGAACAAGTCTTTTCTGGAATTTTTTGTGGAACTACAGTGGACTGATATTTTTCACGTATTTGCTCTTAGGTATTTATTGGAGGCTGTGAACAAGTCTTTTCTGGAATTTTTTGTGGAACTATAGTGGACTGAAATGTAAATTTCATCACCTCGCATATGTAGAAGTAGTATATTGGGGTCATCATGGATGAACACAAAGCATTGAAACTTGGCAACAGGAAGAACACAAAGCAAAAGTAAGAAAGACATAAGCACTTTAAATTAGCATCTTTTCTTAAACTGGACACTCAGCTTTCAAAAAGATGAAATGTTATGGTCTTTGGTGTACAACAAAAAACCCTGCACACCAAATGATTTTTCATTTCCATCAGTCAGCAGCCTTAAAATTTCCATTCTTCTAACATGCTACACCTGCTTTCATGGAACTCTCAAGATTGCATTTGTCAAATTTCTCACTACAGTTTTTTTCATTTCCAGCGCTTTACAGAACACAATCGATTAAGGGGCACAAAAACAATATTCTCCTTTTGTTGCACGTGTGGGCGTCCACCAATTAACCCATATATGCCCAAACTCAGAAAAAATGACAATTTTTTTTCCCCGAAAAGTGTACTTCTACCCTCAAAAGAAAGCACAAGTTCTTTATTTACTGCCAGGTAAATGCAACACTGTTTTTCAAGCCGTTCTATACATATAGGACACTGGGCATTAGGGGTGCTATGTGCGGGTGTGGTAAGCTTTGAAACATTTCACGTGCACACCGACATTGCACTTCTTCCTCTCCATGACGCCTTTCATACACAGCATGCGTTTACCGGAGAAAGCGGTCGGCATTTCACATGCACTTCTTCCTCTCCATGACGTCTTTCACACAAAGCACGCGTTTGCCCGGAGAAAGCGGTTGGCACGAGGCAGCATGAAAAGCAAGCAATGTCTAGGCTTGCACACATTGAGAATGAGGCCTGCTTGATGTGCTGTAGGTGGTGCTGGTAATCAGCTAATGAAATAGCGATGTTAGAGTGCATCAAACAAGCGTCCTGTATGTAGGAAACTGGGCATATATGGGTCAATACAACCCGGCAAACTGGAATTACAGAGTTTTTACACGGAGCTTTGGCACTTCTTGAGATCTACATAGGCTATGCACCAAACTACAAGGTGTGAAAGTTGACGAAACAGTTCAACTGACTTGAGAGCGGCAATGCCCCTGAGGGCGCAGAAGAGGCGCAGCAGGGCATTGGCCTGCACCACCCTACAGTCGGGCAAGTCGTGCTGCTCGAGGCTGGAGAGGAGCAAACCTTGCAGCCGTGACAGCAGCTCCTCCCGCAGGGCCTGCAGGGTGCTGCCCTTTCCCGATTCTCCTTTCTGAAAGATGAAAAATTCTTCCAGAACCCGCCTGCATTACGCACTAGCCACTTCCACAGTGCACCAGAACCCGTCTAGATTAAATGCCTGCGTTACGCATGAGCCACTTCCAAAGTGCAAACACCTTACTTCACTTTTATTGCAGCCGACTGAACACAAAGTGACTGGACGTCCGTTTGGCTTCAAATGAGGAAGCCAAAAGGCTCATTCACACCTGCAACTAGCACTGGTCGCGCGACCATTAAGGACTGGCAATCAAAAAAGCGACTCTGGGCGACCGATGGTCACCCCTGCATGCGACCTATACCTGTCGTCATACAGAATTCACGCCTGCTCACATTGTCATTGCCCCGTAAAACAAGCTGACGTCCTGTTCCTGCACAATTGATTGGTTTAGAGTATTGCGACTGCAGCCACATGACTGAAAAATTGAGCAGTGAGCAACTGAACCAAAGCAGTCGCTTTGCGGCCATTGATTCGATCCCGCGACCTTGCCGTTCAACTTCTTTAATTTCAAAAGTTATTTCGGTAAAACATGCCACAGATAGCACCTTGCAACTTCTGGTGTGTAACTAAAGCCTGCAATGTGGCCCTAAGTGGGGTCCTTTCAAAAAGCAATGGTGAAGAGCTGCAGCACATTTCACTACTGTACTATAATATCAGCACAAATGCATGTGTTTAGAAGTTTTAGGGACTGCCTACACTCTCATTACTGCATTCTTTTTTAAAAGTAAGAATCTGAAATAATGTAAATGGTACATTCTGATTACGTTTTACTTGAGATGTATCAAGAAAGCAAGCAAAATAGCATCAGGCAGTGGAATAAGTTTCTCTGGCCTTCGTGGTATTGCCTGCTATGTGAGGTATGGAGTACAACTGCAACAAAAACATGCGCTAAGGCTGCCACAGTTGTATCCATGTCACATTAACAAATTTAGCATCATTTAGAGCATGTGGTCACTAGTGTCATTTACAGGCTGTCAGACGTTTAACAACAACCAATGCAGAATGCACTCTCAAGTGTGTTCGGTGAACTCACTTGCTAATGTGTAGCCACAACAGCAACTGCTAAAAGACTGGAAAAATAGAGGGTGTGGTACTCTTAATGAAATGAAGCTTTGGGCAGGGCCGTAACTAAGGGGTGGTTGAGCGGGTTCTGACACGCCCCCGAAATTTTTTCATGCTTTAACTTTTCGTGTGGCACTGAAATACTTTCACACCTTCGCAGCGACTACTAGTTGCCAAAGCTGGCCGTTCTACACACAAACACCCCCTGAAAAAAAATTCCTGGGTACGGCCCTGGCTTTCGGCTAGCTGGTTTTGCATAACGAAATAGGCACAGCACGATTTTTACACTGGGACACATAAAACGACACGGACAAGTGCTTGTCCGTGTCGTTTTTTGTGTCCCCGTGTAAAAATCGCGCTGTTCCTATTTCGGTATTCTTAAGCCACTGTCTTAAATTGTATGTAGCACTATAAAAAATGTCCTATTCTTGCTGTCGTGCTGTTTACGACAACAATTGGCAGGGCCTTGCCACCCTCAATGTCATGTACTGGTCGCTGAGCAGCCACATTCATTAAAACCACAGCCAGTAATGATCATTGATGTTAATGCATTAGCAATGATTTACACTTTATTTGCACTTATTTGGCATTCTATGCAGTGTTTATAACTAGAGCACACTGTTATTCAACAAAAATTGCCTAAATGACTAAATTTATGCAGTGCCAACTGATTCACCCATAGTCATTACTGTCAATTCCAAAGCACACTTTTCTTTCTGTGAAGCAATACTTCCCCAAAGTTGCAACCAATGCACTAAAGTGCATTTGCTTGAAACGACACTAAATTTGTCTGCATGACAGAAGTATTCGTTACCCTGTTTGCAGGTAGCTACAGCAACATCCCATTTTCTTTTTTTCATTCAAGATGTGAAATAAAGGAAACCTTCACTTGTTCCATGCTCACCTTCTGGCAACTTCGCACGTACTGGGCAAACCATGTGCGAACTTTGTCATCACTGCCCAACAAGAGGCCGCTCACAAAGGCCACCAAGTCCCCAGCAGAACTGAGCTCGTCGTTCTGCTCAGTGCTGTGGCAGTGATCCAAGCTCAGCAGGACAGCCAGGCCAGGCATTCGGCACAGCTCCACCTGCCAGGGTTCACCCCACAGAGCAAGAATTAGTCTCAAGCGAAATCAAACTCACTCGGGCATCCCTATAGAAGTCACAGTTTCACCACAATGGCGAAGCAATGAATGCAATAGCAACAAAATGGAATGTTATATATGACATAAGGCTAACATCTAACTCCTTTGGGATCTCATCTGGTGCAACTCTACAAAACGCTGGCATAAGGGAATACGGCTGCTGCAGTGAACGAAGCGGTTTTCATGCTGTCTGTGACTTCAACAAGAAGTAAGCTGTGAGAGTACGGCACGTACAAAGGTACGAGCCACCTACCGATGTCTGTAGAGATAGCACGTGCCCGCGCCCTTTTGATCAAAGTTCGCAGTTGCTGCCTGAGCAACACAGCCCCCCCACCAGCACCCCTTCATGTTCCTTCACCCGACGGAGCCAGCCGGCATGTTTCATCTCTGCTTGAGCTGCACCTGTCTGCAGCCTTCACAAGCTTTCACTTGCACATAGAACATACAATGCGCACGCCGATGTTATCAATTTGGACTTTGCAACATGACAGCGATGGCAATGGCAAAGATGCACTTTGTGTGTCCATATGAATTATACTGCAATAAAAGTCGAGGCATACTACTCAAGATGTATATGAGATACACTACGACATCCCGTGCATTGAGTCATAGAAGAAACCCTTAAATGATGGGAACACGCAGGATGCGTCATTTGTCATGCTGTGACGAAATATTCATTTTCTCCTCGCCCAGCCATGACATTATCACATTGCGCACAGGGGCCTTCATGGCCTGACAGATTCCTCATATACTTCTATCTCTGTAGCCCACCCACGCAGAGCATGGAAGTTGGGTGACTCACAAATTATACCTCTAGAAATTCTGAACATAGAGGGTCAGAAATTTAGGTATCCGGTTTAAAAAAAAAAAAGAAACACCGTTCAACACCAAGAAAAATAAGAAAAGTTGGGGCTACTGAGACCATTCTTTACCTTTAATCCTGACCATGTAAAGTACTTTTGTAAAAAAGGTTGTAAGAGTTAGAACTTAATTAGTCCGGTAATTATTATTGAGTAATTGGTTTGCTCAACTATGCATATGCACAAGTGAAATGATTTGTATAGCATAACAGCCTTAGGGAGACCTCCATGTAAAATTTATAGTATTTGAAGTACGAGTGGATGTCACAGAAAGCTTGCTCGACAGTACGACATAAACATTAGTGATACCAACACCTGAAGAAAAAAGGTTTAAGAAGAACACCCCGTCATTACCACTTGCCATAAAGGACACATGGACAAGAAACTCTACACAGTACAACTACGTCCAATTATATGGCACCAGCTGAGCACTGGAAAATCTCGAAGACAATACGTGTCATCAGCAATTTAAAGTACAATAGTACAATCCTTGCGTCTTTGCCAAACTTGCTCCAGTAATACCACATGCTACTCATTCATAACAAATTTAGCTAAAGCGAAAGCTTGCTGCAGTTGGGCTTTAAAGAGACATAACATAAAAACACGTGTGATACAAAACAAAAACAAAGATTTCATTGTGGGACTCACCGCTTTTGCCCGCACCACCAGTGACTGCGCTGGGTTCATCCTACAGAGCAGATGCAGAGCATGCATGCGTACACAGCCACCCATAGTATCCTCATCTTGCTTGTCACCATTGGAGATCAGGGCAAGGCACACTACAGCGAGAATATGAGGGAACATATTAGTTATTGAAAATTGCCTCCAAACCCTTTAAAACAGAATCCAAGAGCCCACATCAAGCTTATGTCATGAGCGCTGCCTCCTTTTCCTTATTCAATTACTTGCTGCACAGCAGTTCTCGAGATAAGTTTTGTGCACTCTGCATTTTACAGGAATACCACGTGTTGTTTGCACTTGTGTTAGCCTGAGCCACTGTCTTTTGCTCAAATGACTATTCGTACGGGACAAATTGACAGCATGTGATCGACATATCGACTTGCTTGTTTGCAATGCCTAGATGTACTCGGCGAGGGGTTTGTTTCAACAAATGAGAGCTCGCAGAACAAGCACTCCACTCACAGAATGTAATGAGCACAATAACATGGCTAGCTGACAGCCAGCACGATATTATCATTACTAATATTATTTTACTGGAATAAAAAAAAATCATTCACGTAAAATAATTTGTGCAGAAGATAACGTTAGCCTAAAATGCTGAATAATTCCTGAAATAAAATCGAGATATTGTACACACAATTAGAATCCAAAAATTGACTTGTTATTAACACTGGCATGCAGTTCATCTCTAACCGCGTGCAAGCATAATAATGATGCCTGAAGTGTGTTGCAAAAACTAACTGTATTTTGAGCACACATTAAGCTAGTTTTCATCGAGTGGACCTTTCGCCAAGATGTCTCATAATTGCACTATATAGGACAACGCGAGCATTACAAAAAATATAGCTCACCCTCAGAGAAACTGTCCGGAGCATTGGCTATGAGTCGACAGAGGAGGTCTGGCCCATTCCGGAGGTGAATCAGCGTTTCTGCAATGTCCTGAATATGCAGAATTCCCGGGAGTTCTGAAAGAAATTGCATTTACTTATACAGAGCCACGGCATGTAAAGCTTTCCTCGCTGCAGAGAGTAGAACAGGCCAGGTGAAGATGAAATGATGCAAGTGCACTAATGTGTTGAGAAGACACCATCTGAATTACCGTGACATTGTAAGGCCATAGGGTGGGGACTTTGTAACTGCTTTAAATTTTTGCACCTTTTCTCTCTTACTAGGGCTGCGCTGGCAGTACGGCTAATGCTCCCATTATTACAAAGGGATGACTTGCCACCCTAGATTTACATTGCTCCTCTAAAGCATTGAAATTTCGATTACATGGCAATAAGATGGAAAGGTGGTTATGGCCACTGTAAGCAAGCAAAATTTATCTGAAAACAACAGCATTACTTCGGTAGGCTGCAGAAAACATGCTGCTACCCTGCCTAATGGCCACGCATACAATCTCGAACCAAACGTTGATATAATATTAACGTGAACATTACAAACTATTGTATATAACATAGTATATCACATATTTCTTGTCAACATCAGAATGTGTGGAAATATATGTTTATAACGTGTATCACACATAATTAACATGTTTATGTCTTACGTGCAACTTTGCCATAATGAAGTTTAAGTGCAGCATGTGTTGGAACACTCACCTGCATGAGCAATGCACATTACATCTGCAACTTCGTCCAGGTAGACATCATTATCGAACAGGTCCGAATTCTTCGTGCCTGGCTCACTTCGGCTATCCTTGACCTACAGACGTGAGGATTAAAGTATGTACAGGGCACTTTGGGCTTTGTGAAGTGCAGTACAGTTAATTTTAGGACAAGAGCCCAAGTGTCTTTCAGGCTCCCCTCATTACAACAATTCAAGCCAACTCGGTATGCATCACAGATCACGGCATTCGAACGAAAGAACGTCGACTGCATGCGGCTACGAGCAATGAGCGATCTCTAGCAGCAATATCCAGTGATGTAGATTTACAAAAAGCTTCTCCTTCTAACGTGCCTAAGTGACTTCACAGTTTTTCCCTTTTTCTTCGAGCAACAATGAAAACTTAAGAAATTCGAGATATTATTATAGGGATCTCACACGGTGCAATTTCGATCGCGATTGATTTATTGGCGCATACGAGACTCAATCGCGGTCAAGAAACCCGATCCCAACCGGTTCTCAATCGCCATCGAAGGTACCCGCAACCAGCATTGCTCAGGGATGCAAGACATAATTTCTGCACATGGGGCAACGATTGCAAAGCACTAAGCACTGACGTCACACAGGCAGGAATCAGTAATATATTAGAATCAGACAAGAAGTATTGAAGGCCACTATGCGTTGTTGTCGTTAAACTTGCCGAGCCCTGTAACACAAGCAGCCGAATCCAAATGTCAGTACTGTCATTGAGTTGCCCTCAAGGCAACTAACGGCTTTTCAATTTATAACGAAGTAGCTCGACAAGTTAACGGTGGCAGAGCTTAGTGATTGATGACGCGGTCATCGGGTATCAACGATTCTCACTTGAGCAATGAAAGCCAAAAGCTCGCTGAGCACCAGTCGCAACTTCCTGGCAGCGTCACTCCTTTCGAACTCGAGTGCCAAGGAATTTTGGAGCGACGATACCAATATACTATCCCCTGAGTGAGGTCCAAGCTTCAGTCTGGAACAGCAAGAAAATGGGGCGGGAGTGTGATTACATCGCGGCTTCAAACTTATGAACTTCTAAGTGCCTTCTAAGTTATGAACTTAACAGCAGAAAGTGCACGCGCATAGTTTTACCGAAGTTGTTGCTCCTTCTTCACGTCAAGTTCGAGGGCGTGGAAATCGATAGACAGCAGGGCCACGAGCGAATTGACGAGCTCAATGCCGGACAGTATCTTAAGCACAGTTTTCTTTTCTGTCCCCACTCCTTGCGTTGATCCAGGGGGGAACACAACGCCATGCGAACGAGACATGGCAGCAGGGGCCGTAGCTCCCATTCCGGCAGGGCGGCCAAGCTATCGACGTCAACATTTTGGATCGCGTCGTACGCTCGAGGTGTAACGGGAACTTTGCAGCCGGAGGCAAAGTCTTCTCTCGCCATTGTGAACAGTCAAACGCAAACTGTGTAGTCGAACGCACGTTTTCACACGTCCGCCCGGCAACAGACAACATAATCGATTGATGCGCATTGCACTGAGGCTGACTGAAATCCTGAAATGTCGAAAGCATTCGCTGCCGTTATCTTGTTTTTCAAAGAACCGTATCAGTGCCTTTTCGAGAATCTTTACAATTTTAGCTCGTGTTTCTCTTCTAGTCTGACTTCTTTCTTTCATCATATATTTTTTTTACACCTCATTGTCTTTTTTTGTTCTTTGTGTTACATAAAGTAGACCCGTGTTGAGGCCCACACGCACAAGGCTTTATCCAACGACTAGAAGGCGAAAGCCACCCTCTTCTTTTTCGTCTCAGTCTATGTATTGATCCTCCCCCCTCCCCCGCACTCCGAAAGCTTAATTTTTGCAAGCTTTCTGCACCTCACCTGGTTTTGCATTGCCTCCGTGATCGGTCCACCTTTGACCAAGCGACGATGTCATGTGATGACGGCATATTGTGACGTTACGTGACCGTGATGACGTCACAAATTATGGCGATCTATGACGTCACGATGACGCCATATGGTGTTGTCATCACGTGATAATATTTTGCATCACTCGTGTTGATGCCGACACCGTGGGACGCCGAAGGTCAATTTTCGCATCTAAAAGGCTTCTAAGGGGGCGTGCATCTGGAGGTGTTACAAGAACGCACACGGGGGGGGGGTGTACGCGCATCGCGTACTAGTTCGTGCAGACTCCAAAGCAGAGCTCGTCATGGGGCCCACACATTACGGTTATTGTTTCATTGCAGAATAGCACAAGGGACAATTTATGTTTGAGCTGTTGTGCGACAGCGCCCCAGAATGCACCCTCTGTTTAACGCCATTTTGGGTCACCTGATCATCATCGTCACACAAACCATGGCCATTGTTCTGCATTTCATGCAACATGCAGAAGCTGAACATGAAATAATCAAAAACACACAGGTATACAAAACTGCGACAACGCATTCAGCTCATCATATCATTCGGTGCTCCTTTTGTGAAGCCGATCTTTTTCATTCCTGCTTTGGTGTATGTCTCCTTTTTCATCATTGTAAGAAAGTGCGGCCACAAAAGATAATCAACATTGCCCAATCCTTACAGCATTGCTTGTCTATAGCGCTATAAAGTCTGCAAAAGCGAACAATAAACATTTGCTTATTAGTGCACTGGATGTACGTGTCGTCGTTCTTCATCAAGTTGTGCTTTCTGCTGGGGATCTTTGCTTTGTACTAACATGCTCAGGTAAACGCTGTTTTGCACCTCGTTAAACAACTTTGTTTCCAACATCAAACTAATATACAGACAACAATAAGTATATTCATGCGGTCACCAATATTTAACCCAATTTTGCCATAATAATTTTGTCTTTATAAGCTTCATAGATCATGCAGAGGTGTTGGCCTTCAAGTAGATAGGGGATAGAAAACAGTCTCTCAAAGGTTTTATTGTAAACTGATGCTTCAACTAAATGGTCTACATAAATATCCCATGTCTTGTCTTTTTCAGAAGCAAGAAGTCTTCAATGCAGTTAAAAGAGTTCACACTACATTTTCACACTTGCAAAATTTCAACTCTTGCTGGGTGGCAGCTTTGACGCACGAGAGTCAAAATTGTCCCCCAGGTATATTGTCACTATAGTGCCTCTCACATTGCAAAGAAATAAGTACACTAATGTTCTGCCCCACTTTGCACCAGCTCTTACTGCAACAAAAACTGTCTTCTGCAGAATTTTTTTTGCATAACTATATTAACGATATTGTCACACTTAATTCATCTGGATACATGGGTAACCATGGGTTATATGGGCAAAGTATATATATATATATATATATATATATATATATATATATATATATATATATATATATATATATATATATATATATATATATATAATATATATATATATATATATATATGTATATATATATATATGTATATATATATGTGTATATATATATATATATATATGTATATGTGTGTGTGTGTGTGTGTGTATATATATACACACACACACACACAAACACGCCCTTAGTAACCAGACAAACAAGAAACCACCACCCTAGTTATTTAGCATCGGCTTTTGCTAGACATACTACAACTAAATGGCTTTCCATGGCTCGCTTCACCACAGGCATTCTGATGGTATCAGCCATAAGTCAAGTTGCATTTATGAGTACACTCAGCAAAGTTTTGACTCAATTCCTCATAGCCAATAAGTTGCATCTTTCCTAGCTGTGCTAACTTCTTGCGCATTAGTTTTTGTGTTTTAAGTATTGAATTTAATAGTTTTACATTCGCCCTTTGAACTATGTGTGACAGTGTTTTATTACGAGAGAAAATTGGTATCCATCCGTTTGTAGGTCAGAGCTAGAAGGAAATCCATGTGGGTTTCCTTGTATGGACAAGGAAAGAAATCATCTCATTTCCTCTGCTTGTTCCTTTTCTTTGTGATAGATCCATGTGGATTTTCTTGTGCCTTTATGCTACAAACGCGGGGTTGTCAATTTTCTCTTTCGTAGCCCTTCCTCCACCTCGCATCACTGCGCAGAACCGATTTGCCATATTCCACGTTTTATTATTCGCACTTTATATGTAAACTGCCATGCTTTGACCGCGATTCTCTAATACAGCCAAACATCTTTATAGCATTGAGCCTAGAACTTTCAAAAAGCTTCATTATACACATCTCTTCGTTGTAAAGCTCATGCACTGTAGAGCTGGGACATAAAGAATTGTGGCATAGTTCATTCCATACATGTAATTAATATCATTCATAGTACAGGCGTTTGCCTGTAACCTACGGATAAAGTGCTAAAAAAAAGATACAGGAACAAAGGTGCAGGAAGCAAGTTACTCCTTAATGAACCAATCTGAGATTAGTTGTAATTCTACTGTCAAATGTAGCCACGAGCCTTGATCCTCAATCTCCGGAATGATAGAAAGTTGAAATAGGAGTGGGCATCATGAAGCAAACATTGCCGAGTACACGCCCGTCTTTATGCAATTGTTGTCTTCATGGTCTAGTGCCATTGCATCAGAATGATTTCCACAACACAAACCCAAGGTGAAAGAGTTTCAATCTCTTTTCCTTTTACCAAGTACCACAGAAGGTGAATTCCAGTACTTCATTCAGGCCCGTAGCAGGAATTTTTTTCGGGGGGGGGGGGGGGGCACTTGCTGAAAGCCTTGACTATTTGAGAAAACCGCATATCTTTATTATTTAATTATTTTCGGTAAAACACCATGTATCATAAAAATTTCAGGGGGGGGGGGGGTGCGGGCCTTCCCTCGCTACGGGCCTGACTTTATTGATAGCTTGACAACAGACATAGATTGCTCGCACTAAAAAACATTTCAGCAGTAATTCACTTTCCATGTCACCAGAAGTTGGCCACTAAAAATGTGCAACTTGGTAAAATGCATAAAGGTGCAGTGAAAGAGTGGATAAGCAATGTTCATAAAATGTCAAGCATGTAAAAATCATGATTGCTCGGTTGTTTTATCGCCATGATATAGTTATTCGTTGATTAACCCACGAGTTTACATTACCTGCAAAGTTGCAAGTAAACAAGGAATCAGTTGTTTTGTCACCATGATATAGTTATTTGTTAGTCAACCCACGAGTTGACATTACCTGCAAAGTTGCAAGTAAACAAGGAATATTTGCAAAAACACGGATGACGAAAGTCAAGTACACAGGACGGGCATCCATCCTGTGTACTTGACTTCCTTCGTTTGGTCAAAGGTGGGCTGATCCTTGAGCCAGTGCAACACCAGGCGAGGTGCACCAAATTTCAGGGGGAGGGGTGAACATTGCAATTAAGTGAAAATGTCAAAGCAAATTAATTAGTGCCTTATGAGAGCATAGGCTTTCACCTGTGTTCTGCTTAGCATTACCTAAAGAGAATGTCAATTTGAGACATTGGAACGGACGTGTGACATCACATCGTTAGCAGACTTGTATGCATTGAATTGACTTGTATGCAGCTGCAAAGCACTGCACTTCATGAAGAACCCAGAATTACTTTCTCTGCCAGTGACTACGTTTTTTTAAGGAAGTAATTGTAATCAGCTACTTTTTTCTGCAATGTTATTAGTAAACACTGAAGTACTGGTGCAACACAAGTGTTTTGTCAACCAAGAACCTCATTCCAAAAATAAACAGCAAACGAGCATATCCTGTTGTGTCGGGTGCTATATTCAACTAAATCGAAAACATAAATTTTGAAGGGGTGCATGGTGGCACACCCCTATTGATGTACTACCCCTGGACTGCCCTGTATACACACACTCTTTCGTGTTGAGTGGCACAAAATGTTGGGTGCACGTTGACACATAACATAGGTGGAGAGTTTTCATTTTCCCGTTGGGGGCGGGGGCCCGACATGCTAGCTCTTCCACATTTCTCTCTCTCTCCCAATGTGTGTGTGTATATATATATATATATATATATGCGTTTAGGACAGGGGTGTAGCCAGAAATTTTTTCCGGGGGGGGGGTTCAACCATACTTTATGTATGTTCGTGCGTGCGTTTGTATGTGCGCGTGTATATATACGCAAGCAAAACTGAAAAATTTCGGGGGGGGTTTGAACCCCCCCAACCCCCCCCCCTAGGCTACGCCCCTGGTTTAGGACTCTCAAGACTCTTCTTTATTGTCCGAGTATGAGCCCCACAACCCAAACACAGTTGGTGATGATGAGTATGTACATATGAGAAGATGAAGGGCATAAACAATGTTCACAATATATATCTGTATACACATTCATTCATTGTATTCGCGTTCGTTCATTGTACAGAGCTTCACTTTATTTGATGGACGCACATCCAAAACAGTCTGCTGACGCTTCCATCATTGAGCGTGAAACCCTGTACAATGCGGTGATGAACGAATGCAGCCCTGTAAACTAAAGAACGCTTGGAAGCGCTGGAGTAGCGCCACTCGAGCATGCGTGTATTTCATATTTGGCGTCTTTCGCGCGCTTTTGTTTTTTCTCTAAAAATCAACCAGGCAGATTTCAGCAAAAAACAAATGCTTGATTCTGGGGTTATTTTAGGTGAGGTACAACGTAAGGTTAGTATTTTACATATTCGAGCAAGACTAAAAAAGTTGCCTAATTAAAGCCAATTAATTGATTAACACTTAGTCATGAAAAAAACACAGGTTGTATGTACACACGGCTACTGCTAATGCACAACAGATAGAACTTTCCTAGAGCACATGTTTTTTTTTTTAATCTTGGTCCAAGTTAGGTGGGAGAGCCGGTATATATAAAGGTAGAGACCGACTTTTAAATTAAATAATTTAATATAGCTAGTCGCTTAGGTGCCGACACTGAGATGTCATTATGAAGATCTCTAGTGGAAACTCCAGATTTATTTTGGAATTTACACATAGACATCGATCGACCTCGTAACGCTTGGCTCATAGCGAAGAAGGCCGCATAGGCTGCTACTCGCTGACTGCATCGCATAAAATCGATTCCCACAATGCGTGGGATCTCATGAATTTTATTATTGACATGTTATACATTGTTAAAACATGCACCAAACAGGAGAGAGTAGGCTAATGCTGGCACAGGAAGCTTTAATTATGCCATTGAGTTCAATTTAAGATGACCAAAAATAATTCTCAGAAGGTAGCAAATACCATTTGCTACCACTACACCTTGTGCGAAGCTGGGGTTACAACTCCTTCCGCCAAAGGTTGTTTTCGGTACGAGTATTTGAGCTGCTCTTCGTTCACTGATCTGGTAGTAAAACCCTCTGCTGATAAGTAAAAAATGCGTACCGTCTTTTCTCGGCACTTTTATAGGCAGGCATGTCGAAGGGTAGCCATTTGTAAGGACAAAGAAATTACCCTTTTTTTATTGGAGAGCAAGTGTGTGCGAAAGCATTAACTGACTGTGTCGGATTGCCTTGTATTCTTATTAGCATTTTTGTGTTAGGAAAACCGGTCGCTACGCGGTTCAAGACTTTTTAACTTGTCATTGCCTAAATGATCGCTTCAGTTATTCATCAACACAACATATTCTGCACATACAAATTGATATCTGGGGTTTAACGTCCCAAAACCACGATATGATTATGAGAGACGCCATAGTGGAGGGCTGCGGAAATTTCGGCCACTTGGGTTCTAACGTGCACCTAAATCTAAGTATTACCTAAATCTAAACAAAAAAAGAAAATTCAAGAAAACAGTGGTACAGGATGCAGCAATATACTGAAGCAATATACTGTGCAAGGACAGAAATAAGACAAATAGCAAGTACAAGAGCTGAAAATGTCAAGATCATAATACAAGGTATGTGCATTAACCATGACACAGTTTTGTGTCGATCGACCACCCAGGTCACGTCACCTGGCAAGTGACACGAAAAATTTGTGACATTATGCTGTAGTAGAGTGCGTCCTTTAAATGCTCTTCTTCTTTTAACAGCAAAAATGTAACGAAGCTGGGTTATAATTAGTTCACATTATACATGCTGAGGCTTTCTTTCAGCCAGGCATATAGAAGACGATGACTTCAATACAGTGGTGTGGCCAGGGGGTGGCACACCGGGCACCCATTTGTGCATGGTCACCCGTTCGTGGCCAACAGCCAGTGTTCTTGGAGCAATAATGACTAAGACAGCCCGAAATACCAGTTTAAAATTGAGTATTTATTGGTGCACGATACAGGTAACTAGTATCACACACGTGTTCAAAAAATCATGATCTCTACCTGTTTTTCGCACAAATGGGTCTTTTTCTGTTGTGTGCACTCGGCGCACTGTGTTCTCACCAAAGGAACTAGCTATACTTGCGCTGCCAAAACGGTGTCCCAAAGCTTGTCAGCAGCCTTGATGACAAAACCTGTAGTTAAAACGCGTCCTCTTGGTTGGCCTTTTTCTGGCCCTTGCGAGATAGCCCCATAGTTGACAGCATGTTATTTAGTGCTGTTGGGCCAATCCCTATTTTCTTCGCGGCGCTAGACGCGAGGACGTTAACCTCAAAGCGCCGTATGCGGGCCGTTCCTGCAACCCGCGGGGAGCTCCACTCGCTGTTTTCGGTGAGTCCGCAGTTGCTGCATACGAGGCGTAACTTCACGGCGAGGCCGTATTCCCGCTCGTCTTTTGCGATTGAGAGGCTGCCCCTGCACGTCCGGCATACCGTATTCCTAAGAAGCCCGTTGATGGACTCCAAGTCAACAATCATGTACTCTGACTCCGGCGCACGGCTGACACTCGCGTTACCGCCACGGTCACTCGACCGTAGTGACAACGAACTGGCTACTTTCTCGTCAGCATGGTGCTGCACTCTCTCAGGGTCAGCACTACTGCTGGCATCCGGATCCAGTCCGTTTCGATGCTGCCTGGAATCCACAGTTCCGTTGGCCTCGACGTTGACGGTCGCTGCCGCTGTCGTGTCGCTCGTTGCGGCGGCTGTAGATGTTGGAGGCACTTTCTTCTTCTGAAAATTCCAGTGCGCTTTCCTGCGCTTCCTTTTGCCGAATTGGTGCACAGTACGGTACTTCCTCCCCATCACGTTACTCAGTTATTTTGACATTACTCAGAGAACAACAATCACCGCTTTTCCGTCACCAGAACCAGCGCAAACACAAGTTTATAAAATGGCGGTTCAGCATGTCAGCGACGCCGGCGACGCACGAGAACGAATGGGAAGTGTCGTATTTGTCACGTGACAATAACGACCCAATGGTGGCATCAGGAGCGTATGTTTCTGCTGTTTCTACGTGAACGGGTGAAATTTTTTGGTTTAGTTTGGCTTGTCGGTTGTTGTAAGAAGTTTAACAGCACGCACACAACCAAACTCTGACCAACTCTGATTCTGCACCCAACGTGGTTTTGCATTGCCTCCGGGATCGGCACACCTTTGACCAAGCGACTATAGTGTACTAGTACACTATACAAGCGACGATGTCATGTAATGACGTTTCATGTGACGTCACGTTATGGACGTCATGATGACGTCTCAAGTTTTAGCGACCTAAGACGTCATCACATCATGATTCTTGCATAACTCGTATTGACGCCGCCGACGGTCACTTTTCACGTTTGATGTCTTGAGGAGGAAATATGGGGCAAGGGTACACTATACCTTTGAAAAAAGCATTATCAAATTACATTTTTTTTGTTTGTGCTTTATGGTATCAACACAATAAACATGCACAAGATAAGGATTCAAAGCGATGCTTTTTATTGGAGAGCAGGCAGACAGACAATTTTTACCATGATTTTTACTAAGGTCCTGAAGGGCAGCTTAGAAAAGGGTCAGGCACGGCCTGCCTGTTATTGGCGAGCACATAAAAAAATATTGATAAGGTGGTAAGCCACGCCAGAGAACACGAGTAACGTCTTACTCGTGTTTAACTAGCCCAACAATATAACATTTAAGAATTGAAGAAAGTTCGTTTCCAAAAATGGGCTGAAGTGATTTGCTTGCGGTATTACAGTATGCATGAAAAAGAGAAATAGGCACATGGGCGTGCTTAGATCTGCAACAGAAATAGAGGCATTTTACCACTGTTCAACATTGGCTGCAGGGCTTAAAGTCTCCCTTCACTGAAGGGGGGGCCCGCCGCGAAGGGCGGCGACAAATGTGTGTGTGTGTGTGTGTGCGCGCGTGTGTGCGTGCGTGCGTGCGCGCGCGCGCGCTGGTCACATGTTCAATTTTTTGTATTTCGAGGGCTTTCTTTGCAGCTTGGAAAATGGTACACGTGAGACTTTCTTTATTGCAGATAATGCAGTGGGGGTTTGTGAAGACGCTCTCTGACTGTGCAAATCCCATTTCTTGCCTAAAGTCAATATTTAGCAATTTCGTTAAATAATCCTAATTAGCAAATTAATTACCTACAAAACAAAAAAAAAAAATTCTGTAGAGAGCAAGGTGGCTGTCAGCAATATGCAACTGATTTCACTTGCCTGCCTATAATATGGTATTTTTTAACCCTTGGCACTAGTTAGCTGGGACACCCGGTGCGCGCGATGTGCGTGCATGCACAACTGTCTAGAACTGAACAAACGCTTATGAAGGTTATACAAATAAATGTATTATTCCTAGCGTATTTCCGGCATTTATTCAATGTGCGGATGCAATCAAGCACTAAAAAAATTGGCATTTTGGATCAGATTTTTTAAAAGTAACTCTGGATGTAAAGGATTAAGGTATGAGGCCAAGTGGAAAAAGCGAATTTTTTTTTTCAGAACGTCACTTTTTAGTTTTTGGTTATGTTAGATATACAATTTATCGCCAATCATTTTGCTGCATAAATTTTCTGTTTATGCAGTTTGTTTCAAAAGATACAAGCAAAAATGTTAGAAAACCCGTCATCTACGAAACCGAAACTGAAAGTGCCAGTTTTGTGTGCACCATAAGATAACCTTGATACGTAATATTTGGTTGGTTATTTAACCCTTTCCTGCCCTGGCCACACAAACGTGTGGGTACAGAAAGAAATTAATTTTGGCTATTCGGTCAATCCCACACACGCTGAAGCCCAACCCTCACATTTGTGGGGGTTCACTGAATTAACCGATCTAGGCAGTTCGCAAACAAGCAACCAGGTGGCCCACCATCGTATTTCCTAAATGGCGCAAATCTCAAAAAGCGCGCGACCGCCCGCCACGAGACGTAAGTACCAGTTAACATTGATACTTCGCTTTTTGAAGAGCATGCAATTGTTGAATATGCATCTTGAGTCATCACGGAACATATCTGTGAAAAGAATTGGGCAAAAGTATGCTTAAATTAATCCACAAGCCGTACTCGAAGTGCAACCCACACATATGTGTGGATTGGGCACATGTGACTACGAACGCGCTCCCGAACGCAGCTACCGGCGGCAGGCCGCTGGTGTTTTCGCGCGTCTCCATCAGTATTACCGCATCTCCATCAAAACCAAGAAATGGACTCTAAAAAGTCAGCCTTCACATGGTGGATTTGTCCATTGTGAACGCCTGGATACAGTACAGTGAGGATTGCAGGAGGAATGGTGCCCAACGACGTGACACGATGGACCTCCTTCAATTCCGCCTTGCAATTGGTGAAGCCCTTTGTGCCTCACCAAAAATGAGCAGGTCTGACAACGGTGAATCACTCTGCCTTCCTGATGCGCATGTCGACAAAGCCATCAGGGTAGCGAAAATTCCTGGGGTTGACATCCGCATCGACGGTTTTGACCACTTCCCAACGGTTGATTCTATCAAAAATGCGAGATGCTGCAGGCTGCCAGGGTGCCCATCAAGAAGCCGCACACGCTGCATCAAGTGCGACGTGTACGTTTGTTTAACAAGTGACAGAAACTGCTTCAAAATGTTTCATACCAAATTTTAAGGGGCGGAAATTCCACATGAGCCACTATTTTTTCTGTTGAGAGAATCACTCAAATAAAAGCCCAGCCCACAATATGTGTGGGTTCATTTGAAAGCCAAAGAGTGAACATTTTCGTTTCGTGACGCTGGGGTTACCTTCAGAGGGCCACAGAGAGACACAATTGAAGAAAAAAAA